>NW_028317882.1:14315000-14615000 GCF_062004578.1 Staurois parvus
CTCCAGAGGATTTAACCCCCTTCCTGACCAGGCCATTTTTTGTGTTATGGCACTGCGCTACTTTAACTGACAATTGCGCGGTCATGCAACACTGCACCCAAATGAAATGTATGGCCTTTTTTCCCCACAAACTGAGCTTTCTTTCTGAGGTATTTAATTGTCTGTGCATTTTTTATTTTTTGCGCTATAAAAAAAAAAGACAATTTGAGAAAAAAAACTATATTTTTAACTTTTTGCTATTAAACATGTCCAGTAAAAAAAAAATCAACTTTCATCATAAATTTATGCCAAAATGTATTCTGCTACACGTCTTTGCTAAAAAAAATCCCAATACATGTAAATTAATTGGTTTATGTGAAAGTTATAGCATTTACTAATGGCGGTGTATATATATATAGTGGGATTTTTTAAAATTTATTTTTACTAGTATTGGCGGCGATCAGCAACTTATAGCAGGACTGCAGGACTGAAGTGGACATTCTGACACTGGGGGAAACTGACTTGGTGTCACTGACATCCCCAGTGACACCAATACAGTGATCAACGCTAAAAAAGCACTGACACTGTACTAATGGCACTGGGCAGGAAGGGGTTAACATGAGGGGCGATCAAAGGGTTAACTGTGTGCTGGGAGTGTTTTACTAGGGGGTGGTGTCAGTGTGCTTCACTGAAATCGCACTGCTTTGGATGACTAAGCTGTGCACAGCCATCCAAAGCAGTCTGCCCAAGCTGACAGGGAGGAGAACTGTTAGTACACAAAACAGTTCTCCCCATCGGAGATCCTCGGAAATCACCAGGCGCTGGTGAGTAATCACCGGCAGGAACCTAGTGATTGACAGCCGTGGACGCAAATGGCAGCATGGGTAGGGCGTGCATGTGGCACTCGCACGCCCCCTACCCAGGAATGTAAAAGCACGTATATATATGTGATTTTGTGCACCCATGCCACCCTGTAGCAGTATTTCTGCTACAGGGCGGTCGGAAAGCGGTTAAAGGCTTTGTGTATTTTTAAATTTATCCTTTAAACCAAATAAAAGACCCTTTCCTGCTGAACATTAATTTGTAAAAAAATATATGGCATTGATACATGTTCTTCTGTATTAGTGCCCAGCTACATTTGCACTATTTTAGACAGTTTGTAATTTAGTCTTCAAAAAAGGCCAAAAAAACAACAAGATTCTGCTTCCATAAACTTCAATAGGGCTTGGCAATATGTTTCAGGGTGCTAAACGTCCTACTGGGTTTTCCATACCTCCTGCAAACCGGACTTCGCTTGGTTTGCTTATCCCTACTGCCTTTATCCATCAGCAATAAGGCTGCCCTTCAACATTTGCTTTTTAGTAGGAAACGAGATTTTCAGTTTGGCATTGTGCATCAACTGACCAAAAAAAGTTGATTACAGCTTAAACTGTCCTGGTAACCCATACTTGTTCCCCGTAGTGGTGAGTGAATGTGCTTAAGTTCAATTCACAGGACATTCATTTAAAGTGGTTCTAAAGGCTGAAGGATTTTTTATCTTCATGGAGTTTATGCATGAAGGTAAAAAAGCTTCTGTGTGCAGCTTCCCCCTCAGTCCTCCCCCCCCCCAATACTTACCGGAGCCCCCCCTGGACCTGCCGATTACCCTTCCTGCCCACATATGACTCACCCAGCTGCCTGGGCCCCCCTTCTGGCCTGAGCCCCATACAGAAGGACTGGTGGTATCCCCTTATGAATGGCCCTGCTGAAGACACCCAGCCCCCCCCTTGAGGAGCCAAGCGTACCAACAGGGGTTTCAAGAAGAGGATTGGGGCTGCTCTGGGCAAAACCATTGCATAGAGCAGGTAAGGATAACATATATGTTGTTTTTTTTTTAATTCAAAACCTTTAGTATCGCTATAACTCATCAAATATTTAAAAAATTTGAATTTTAATGCAGTATTAAACACAAAACTAAAATGTATTATATTGCAAATGATCAATTTTTAAATGCAGTGCCTGCACCAGCAAATTTAGATTGACATGACTAACGAATTAAAGCTGAACTCCTACTAAAATATTTTTAAGCAGCAATTTTTCTTTTTCCTTTTGTGATAAAGGTTTTACATTGAGGAATATAGGCTGCCCATTGTAAGCACCCATAAGAGTGTTAAATAATCTGTATAAAAGAACAGACTTACTGACTGTATAAACAGGTGAGAATATAGTAAAAAAAAAAGGCTAAAAAATGAATACAGCAACTACATGTAAGAATTGGCAAACTGAAATTACATAACATTTTTTCTTCGTTTTATACACCTTTAATATGACATTTGCAACACGTAAAGAACTATTTTAAGAAACACCGTTCAGCGGGGAGAAGGCCCTTTCCCTTTTATGTTATTTTGAGCATGGTATGTGAAAACACAGATTCTTCAAATTACATGCTTGGGAGATGCCCTAAAACTGTATGTGGTGTTAAGAAACAGTATCAATCTCCTGAATAGCATCAGTGACACCAAATTCTGGCATCACATACATTGCATGTGTATTTTTTTCAAACATTATTCCTTGGCTTATATACAGCAATAGCACCCTAACCTGATTTGTTTTAAAGCGGAGTTCCACCCAAAAGTGAAAGCTACACTTGTTTGCCTCCTCCCCCCCTCCACTGCCATATTTGACACTTTTTGGGGGGGAGCGGACACTTGGTTTTAACAGGTACCCGCTCCCACTTCTGGCTCAGTTCACTGCAGCAAAGTGAGCCAGAAATACGGCCCCTCTCCTTCCTCCTGCAGTCTTCTGGGACACTTCACAGGTCTCAAGACTGCAAGACCAATCAGGATGCGCGCGCTGCCTTGCGCATGTGGAGTGGACGCCCGGTTGTGAAGCCGCAAGCTGTCACAACCTAGTGCCCACAGTTGCGATGCCGGTGAGAGAAGAGGGAGAGAAGGGATGGTGCGGATGAGCACTTTGCTGGACCCTGGGACAGGTGAGTGTGTGTTTATTAAAAGTCAGCAGCTACGGTTTTTGTAGCTGCTGAATTTTAATAAACACAAAAATGACTGGAACGCCACTTTAACTTGAAAAATAAAATTCTTTATTAGACAGTTTTTGCTGGGACACATTTTCTTTTATCTAGCACTAATAGGCCACAAGTAAATGTAACAGATCTAAAAGCTTACGGAATGGTAACATCAACAGAAATAAAAATCCAAAGTCCTCAAGTTTGTAACAATTTCCAAACAGTTTCAAAACATGTTTTCATAACATAGCTTTCCAGAGATGAACGAGCAGGTACGATGAAATAAAAAATTACAGTGTCATATTTCAGAGAGGATGCCAAAACACATCACACAGTGGCTGAGGAGTATTTCAGCAGCTTGACTGGGCAGCAATGTAAGAGAGAGAGAGAGAGAGAGAGAAATGAGTCATTTTTACCAAGAAATAAATATTAAATGCAGCAAGAAATATTGTACAGACTGGTTTCACATTATATAGATAGTTATTTTGCAAAGACACACTGCATGTAAATGGTTTCACTAGGCCATAGTGAAGAAAGAAAGACAGAGCAGATTTCACTAAGAAATAAAAATGATAGTGTATCATGTCAGAGGCAACAGCAGGAAATGTTGCAGACACGTTGCACATCTTGTAAGCAGTTTTACTAGGTTGCTAAGGAAGAGACAAGGCAGTAAGGTAGAAATAAAGATTACATTGTCCTATGTCAGACACAAGGCCAGAGATCATGCACAGGCACACTGCTCATCATGTAAGTGGTTTTACTGGTTTGCAATGAAAGAGCGAAAAGAGTTTTTATTGTGAAATAAAAATTACATTGTATTGAGTTAGAGATAGGAGTGAGATGAATGTTTCTGGGTTTGATTCAGTTTTTAGCATGAACTAAAAATGACATTGTATTGAGTCAGAGGTAGGAATGAGCCAAATGTACCTGGGTTTGGTTTTCAGAGCATGACCAAAGTAAGGGTGCCAAATCTGAACTCCGCTGAAGTCAATGGGAGCCTAAAGGGACAGGGGATGCTGTGTCTTACCTGTGTCCGCGACTCCATGTCCCATGTCAATCCAGTCCACACGGCGCTGCTGGAGGAGGGGTGCTGAGGGTGTCCGTCCGGTGTCCTCATCTTCCTGGATCTTGATTGCGATGTGGGTGGGATGACAAGCCACCCCTTGGATCTGGCCACACCTCTGGGATCACTGGGCAGCCTATGGCAGTCTGTCCCTCCCTCTGCAAACTCCACCTCCTCACTGGTGATTGTCCGCCAGATCTGTAGCTCAGAAAAGGCGCACAGGTGGCCAATCACAGGCGAGGAGGTGGAGCTTTGAGAGGAGGAGCTGAGCGGCAGCGTGAAGATTGAAGATCGAGTGAGGGAGCAGCTGGAGCCGGTGAAGAGGCTGGAGAAGCAAGACAGCTGTTGGGTAAGTGTCTGTGCCTGAAGGAGGGAGCCCGAGCTGGAGCAGGGGTTAGCACAGCGATGTAAGTATAATTGGTGTCAGTGTAAGTAATAGTGCCCCATCATTAGTGTCAGCGTGAGAGGAATAGTGCCCTCTCATTAGTGTCACTGACACCAATGATGGGGCACTATTCCTCCCCCTGATACCAATGATGGGGCACAATTCCTCCCACTGACACCAATGATGGGGCACAATTCCTCCCACTAACACCAATGATGGGGCATGATTCTTTCCACTGACACTAACGATGGAGCACTATTCCTCCCACTGACACTAATGATGGGGCACTATTCCTCCCACTGACACCAATGATGGGGCACTATTCCTCCCACTAACACCAATGATGGGGCATGATTCTTCCCACTGACACTAATGATGGAGCACTATTCCTCTCACTGACACTAATGATGGGGCACTATTCCTCACACACTTGCACTAATGATGGGGCACTATTCCTCACACACTGACACTAATGATGGGGCACTTCCTCCCACTGATACCAATGATGGGGCACTATTCCTCCCCCTGACACCAATGATGGGGCACTATTCCTCCTACTGACACCAATGATGAGGCACTATTCCTCCCACTGACACCAATGATAGGGCACTATTCCTCCCACTGACACTAATGATGGGGCACTTCCTCCCACTGATACCAATGATGGGGCACTATTCCTCCCCCGACACCAATGATGGGGCACTATTCCTCCTACTGATACCAATGATGGGGCACTATCCCTCCCCCTGAAACCAATGATGGGGCAGGATTCCTCCCACTGACAACAATGATGGGACACTATTCCTCCCACTGACACCAATGATGGGGCACTATTCCTCACACTGACACTAATGATGGGGCACTTCCTCCCACTGATACCAATGATGGGGCACTATTCCTCCCCCTGACACCAATGATGGGGCACTATTCCTCCTACTGACACCAATGATGAGGCACTATTCCTCCCACTGACACCAAAGATGGGGCACTATTCCTCCCACTGACACCAATGATGGGGCACTATTCCTCTCACTGACACTAATGATGGGGCACTATTCCTCACACACTTGCACTATTCCTCCCATATGGGGCACTATTCCTCCCCCGACACCAATGATGGGGCACTATTCCTCCTACTGATACCAATGGTGGGGCACTATTCCTCCCCCTGACACCAATGATGGGGCACGATTCCTCCCACTGACACCAATGATGAGGCACTATTCCTCCCACTGACACCAATGATGGGGCACTATTCCTCCTACTGATACCAATGGTGGGGCACTATTCCTCCCCCTGACACCAATGATGGGGCACGATTCCTCCCACTGATACCAATGATGGGGCACTATCCCTCCCCCTGAAACCAATGATGGGGCAGGATTCCTCCCACTGACACCAATGATGGGGCACAATTCCTCCCACTGACACCAATGATGGGGCACTATTCCTCCCACTGACACCAAAGATGGGGCACTATTCCTCCCACTGACACCAATGATGGGGCACTATTCCTCCCCCTGACACCAAAGATGGGGCACTATTCCTCCCACTGATACTAATGGTGGGGCACTACTCCTCCCACTGACACTGAAGATGGGGCACTATTCCTCCCCCTGACACCAATGATGAGGCAAAATTCCTCCCACTGATACCAATGATGGGGCAATTCCTCCCACTGACACCAAAGATAGGGCACTATTCATCTCACTGACACCAATGATGGGGCACTATTCCTACCACTGACACCAATGATGGGCCACTATTCCTCCCACTGACACCAATGATGGGGCACTATTCCTCCCACTGACACTAATGATGAGGCACTATTCCTCCCACTGACACCAATGATGGGGCACTATTCCTCCCCCTGATACCAATGATGGGGCACAATTCCTCCCACTGACACCAATGATGGGGCACAATTCCTCCCACTAACACCAATGATGGGGCATGATTCTTCCCACTGACACTAATGATGGAGCACTATTCCTCCCACTGACACTAATGATGGGGCACTATTCCTCCCACTGACACCAATGATGGGGCACTATTCCTCCCACTAACACCAATGATGGGGCATGATTCTTCCCACTGACACTAATGATGGAGCACTATTCCTCTCACTGACACTAATGATGGGGCACTATTCCTCACACACTTGCACTAATGATGGGGCACTATTCCTCACACACTGACACTAATGATGGGGCACTTCCTCCCACTGATACCAATGATGGGGCACTATTCCTCCCCCTGACACCAATGATGGGGCACTATTCCTCCTACTGACACCAATGATGAGGCACTATTCCTCCCACTGACACCAAAGATGGGGCACTATTCCTCCCACTGACACCAATGATGGGGCACTATTCCTCCCACTGACACTAATGATGGGGCACTTCCTCCCACTGATACCAATGATGGGGCACTATTCCTCCCCCGACACCAATGATGGGGCACTATTCCTCCTACTGATACCAATGATGGGGCACTATCCCTCCCCCTGAAACCAATGATGGGGCAGGATTCCTCCCACTGACACCAATGATGGGACACTATTCCTCCCACTGACACCAATGATGGGGCACTATTCCTCCCACTGACACCAAAGATGGGGCACTATTCCTCCCACTGACACCAATGATGGGGCACTATTCCTCCCCCTGACACCAAAGATGGGGCACTATTCCCCCCACTGATACTAATGGTGGGGCACTACTCCTCCCACTGACACTGAAGATGGGGCACTATTCCTCCCCCTGACACCAATGATGAGGCAAAATTCCTCCCACTGATACCAATGATGGGGCAATTCCTCCCACTGACACCAAAGATAGGGCACTATTCATCTCACTGACACCAATGATGGGGCACTATTCCTACCACTGACACCAATGATGGGCCACTATTTCTCCCACTGACACCAATGATGGGGCATGATTCTTCCCACTGACACTAATGATGGAGCACTATTCCTCCCACTGACACTAATGATGGGGCACTATTCCTCACACACTGACACCAATGATGGGGCACTATTCCTCACACTGACACTAATGATGGGGCACTTCCTCCCACTGATACCAATGATGGGGCACTATTCCTCCCCCTGACACCAATGATGGGGCACTATTCCTCCTACTGACACCAATGATGAGGCACTATTCCTCCCACTGACACCAAAGATGGGGCACTATTCCTCCCACTGACACCAATGATGGGGCACTATTCCTCCCACTGACACTAATGATGGGGCACTTCCTCCCACTGATACCAATGATGGGGCACTATTCCTCCCCCGACACCAATGATGGGGCACTATTCCTCCTACTGATACTAATGGTGGGGCACTATTCCTCCCCCTGACACCAATGATGGGGCACGATTCCTCCCACTGATACCAATGATGGGGCACTATCCCTCCCCCTGAAACCAATGATGGGGCAGGATTCCTCCCACTGACACCAATGATGGGGCACCATTCCTCCCACTGACACCAATGATGGGGCACTATTCCTCCCCCTGACACCAAAGATGGGGCACTATTCCTCCCACTGATACTAATGGTGGGGCACTACTCCTCCCACTGACACTTAAGATGGGGCACTATTCCTCCCCGACACCAATGATGAGGCAAAATTCCTCCCACTGATACCAATGATGGGGCAATTCCTCCCACTGACACCAAAGATAGGGCACTATTCATCTCACTGACATCAATGATGGGGCACTATTCCTACCACTGACACCAATGATGGGCCACTATTCCTCCCACTGACACCAATGATGGGGCACTATTCCTCCCACTGACACTAATGATGAGGCACTATTCCTCCCAGTGACACCAATGATGGGGCACTATTCCTCCCCCTGATACCAATGATGGGGCACAATTCCTCCCACTGACACCAATGATGGGGCACAATTCCTCCCACTAACACCAATGATGGGGCATGATTCTTCCCACTGACACTAATGATGGAGCACTATTCCTCCCACTGACACTAATGATGGGGCACTATTCCTCCCACTGACACCAATGATGGGGCACTATTCCTCCCACTAACACCAATGATGGTGCATGATTCTTCCCACTGACACCAATGATGGAGCACTATTCCTCCCACTGAAACTAATGATGGGGCACTATTCCTCACACACTGACACTAATGATGGGGCACTATTCCTCACACACTGACACTAATGATGGGGCACTATTCCTCACACACTGACACTAATGATGGGGCACTATTCCTCACACACTGACACTAATGATGGGGCACTATTCCTTACACACTGACACTAATGATGGGGCACCATCATTGGTGTCAGTGGGAGGAATACACCACTTTTATGGATGCCAGGGAATGTCAAGGGGAACTCCACATCCCATACCAGATCCTTCTGATCTGATGTAAATTTTAAGTGGGAATGCATGCAAAAAATTTAAACAAAAAAGAAAAAACTTGGGATCCCCAAAAAATCTATATTAGACCCTTATCGAATCTTTCAGAATGGGGGGCCAAGAAGAAGCCCTTTAATAATAAGGGAGCAGCCAGAAACTTCTCCCCGTGTGAATGGGTAAGAGGTACACGGTAAAAGTGAATACTAAATAAATACAGTTACACAGTTTTGGATTTGTTCTTTATAAAATCCCCAAAAAAGTTCTACAGTGTACATCCAGTATCAGTCAAGTCATCCAGAAATGCAGATCCACATCAATAATAATGCATTTGGAGTAAGAGAATTTGGAGTGGGGCACATTTGAAAGAATCACAGCATGCAACTTTTCATCAAAAAATCTACATCTAAATGTACAAGGGGCATTCAACTCAAACCAGGGCTTTTGAGTTTAGATAATAAAAAAACACATTTCAAAGAGTTGAAACTGTATATATTTTTTTGACTCCCCTGCTACATTTATACACTTATCCCAGTCTTTAACTAATGCCTGGAAAGCTTTGGCATAGAAATATTTGTCAGTACACCTGAACCATCCTAGGACATTTGTGAATGATTTTTTTCACCGCGCCCACAAAAAGATTCCACACGCTGAATGTTCATACGAATGACTACTGTAGGATGGTAACCACCAAGGCCAGGATTGCCACTGACGGACATGCGGCCATCTTTGAAATGTTTACACCATTCAAATGTCTTACTGCAGCTGAGCCTCTCATTACTATACTATTCTGTAGATATCCTCAGGTATTACACCTTCGTTCACAAGAAACTTCATCACCACACGCACTAACACTGTTGTCTGCCATCTTCATTAACCAACCTGGCAGTATTCCCGAGTGTAGTTCGGGGTTAACTTTCAGTACCAGAAGCAGTAACCCCGAGCAACACTCGGGATTACCCTGCAGCATTGCACTGGGATCCCTCCAGCACTTACCTTGTCCTGCGCTCCCACGATGTCCCCCCTGCAGTGTCCCCGGCCATGTCCTCCGGCCGATGCCGGCATCCGCCTTCGGGACGTATAGGGGACGGAACCGGCGGGAAATTAAAAAATTTAAAAATATGACATTCACTCAATACACTAAAATCTGATAGTATAACATTACTGTATCAAACCATTTCACATACATTTTGTCCCGAGTGCTTTGTCTTGTGCCCTGCCTGCATTTTTACTGTTCTTTCTGCATGGAAACTGAGAAACGTCCATGACGTCCAAAAAGCATCCCTTTAGGTCAAAAGCGGTTTTAGCCCAGCTAGAGAACAGCGATAGTAAATTAGAACCCCTTGCAGAATTGAGTGATAATGATTCGTGGGGAAATTTGTCATCAGACACTGAAAACGATTTTGCGACTTTGCTCAGTGATGTGCGAACCCCAGGTGGAATAATAGAAATACTACAACCTACTCTTGATTAAATCCTGGAAGGATATCCACCATTGGAAAAGATCTCATCAATCCAACAAAGGACCAAAAGCTGTGTTAGCCTAATTTTGTGTTAGGCTAAAAGTGAGCACATAAGAACATTATATCCGATTCATGTTTGAAGTTGCTGTTTCCAGACGTTTTATCAATTAGCGGACACTTTTTTGGATTGATTTTTTGGATTAATTTTTTTCACTAATAATAATTTATATTTTTTTTGTGTATTGTGGACATTTTTTGATTATTTTTCACTATAATTAATTTTCACTTGATACTAATGATACATATGTTAATTTAACATTACAACTATCAGATTGATTTTTGGACACATGAGTCATAGATTATTTTTCAATTATTAGGTTTATTATGTTTATTGATAGAGTGAAGCGCGGCACATATTTATTATTTTAAATCAGTTATATGCACTAGTATATGAGTAAGTGTTGGTGTCAGTGAACCACGTGTGTGTCAATTTAATTTTATTGATGAATTATTGAGGCACTTTTTTATTCACCATTGTAGCTCGCAAGCACATTTTGCACATATTTCCATTGAAAACAATGTACCGCTTTGAGCACAGAAATACTGACATAATTAGACTGCTAGGGAGGTTAAGGAGAAGAGACCAGGCAGGTTTTAATGAAGAATTTACAGTTAGAGTACACTATCTTGGAGTTACAATAGCCACAAATATTTTTTTTCGATTGAAGGAGCACTACAATAGTTCACAAATAAGGAGACATATTTTAACTTGCAGCAAATACTTTCAATTTCCCTTATCCCTTTGAGGACCATAAGATTACGGAATGCCAAAAGAATCAATTTTTTGTTTTACAGTTCGTACACTTCAGTTGCTGTAACTAAGCCATTTCATGAAATAATTGGCAAAAAGCTAGATCCATTTGTTGATAAGAACTAATATTTTGACTCAAACCAAAAAAAAAAAAAGTATTTTAAGTTCTTAATCAGATGATACAGGCAATTAAAAACATGGGACAAATAAGTCCCTTGGTCCTCAAAGGGAGGAGCAGCTGCCTCAACATTACTTTCAAAGAAGATTTCTACAGGGTCTAGCTCCCTGCACAATCTGGCACATACATTAAAGGTAAGCAATGTCACTAAACGGAAAACAACTTACCTTTTAAAGCCTATTTCCACTTTTGCACTCAAATTTATGAAAACCCCACTATATGTTTGTAACGTGTTCCCATCTACAGAGCATGCCTAAGATTTCCTACTAATGATGGGCTGCATGTTTGAGTTGAAGTGCATTGTGGGACACCCACCGTGCCCCACAATGCACTGCGCCCTGACAGTGCATTGTGATTGGAAAAGCATTGCACCTGACCACAGGGCAATCACAGGGCATGATGATATCACAAGGGGTGGGGGTGATCCCACCCCCTTGTGACATCATCACCCTATATAAGAACTGTGATTGCGGCGCAGCTGTCAGATGGCGGGAGCCAGCATCAAAGGCAGAGTGGATTTTTTTTCCTTTTTTTGGAATGGCGGCGGGCATCGTGATTGACATTGGATCTTCTTTGCGGCGGCATTATTTTTATTTTTAATAAAGGACTTGTCAAAGACTGTCTCCTGTCACTTTTGTCTTGTGAATGGGTAGTGGTACCATGTACCGCATACTCATTCACATGGGGGGGGCTGGGATCTGGGGGCCTCCTTGTTAAAGGGGGCTTCCTCCAGATTCCAATAAGCCCCCCATCTGCAGATCCTCACAATCACCAGCCAGGGTTGTGGGGAATAGGCCCTTGCCCCCAAGGAGCCTGAAAAGGTGCTTTGGGAGGAGAGCCTCCCCTACCCCAAAGCACCCCCCCATGTTGAGGTCATGTGGCCTGGAATGGTATGGTTCAGGAGGGGGGGTGCTCACTCGCCCTCCCTTTTCTGACCTACCAGGTTGCATGCTCATATAAGGGTCTGGTATGGACTTTGGGGGAGACCCCCCCATGCCAAAATTAAAAAAAAATGGTGTGGGCGTTCCCTTTAAAATCCATACCAGACCCAAAAGGCTTGGTATAGATGGGAGGGGGGGACCCCATGCCATTTTATTTTTTTTTTATTGTTGGGCAACGTTGACAAATCTTTTGACATTCAGCTGTCAGCAGGGAACCTCGCTGACAGCTGAAAAATGAATGAATGTTTCTCTACTAAAATACTGCTTGACTTAATAATAAAACTCATGCTGTATTTTAGTAACTGAGCGGTATCTTACCGTATACTCAGATGTGGTAAGATACCACTCAGTAAATTGTCCCTGTTCGAAGTTCGCGGTTGAAATTTCGTTAGGTTCGAATGTTCGACCGCGAACCGAACAGGGGGGTGTTTATCCCATCACTATTTCCTACCTTTTAAATGTTTTTTAAGAAGAAGTGTCATGGCTGACTGCAAGGGTTTTTGAAAAATGCTGTGCCAAGTCTGTCCTCATTAACATACAATGCAAGAACCCCAGCCTTTACATTGTGTTAGGAGAGACAATGTTCAAATCTATTTACATTATATCATAATGAAAATCTGCAGGCACAGTATAGACAGTGTTAATTATGGCAAACACACCTGTCCAGTTCTCTCATAAACAAAGAAATCTACCCAGCAATTTTCTTTGCTGGACAGTCAATAATAGAGCTTCTAAAAAGGTGAGCTGCAATTTTTCTATTTTTAAGTTATGCTACATGAATGGGAACATACATATAACAGATACAAAGTAGGTGTGTGGCCCACATTGATTTTTATAAGAATTGGATTTGGCATCTGAAATTTCCTAAAGTTTGCCTAACAACATTCAAATCAAATGCCAGATAGTTCAGCTCATCCCTTGCCATCATAAAGCAATGACAGGCAGCCATGCCACAGACAGCTGACATAATCAGCAAGGGCTCTCTTTACTGCAGGGGAGGCAAAGTAAACAGAGGGTGGAGGATGTATTTGTCACCCTGTAAGCCGTGTACCGGGGTGGGCTCCCCAGGATACAGTGAAGTCACGAACGAGGAAAGCAACCCCAACACCAGCTTTTCCCACAACAGAATTTTACTTAGATGTGGCAAATAAGCACAATCACAAATGCTGGAAACATACAATAAATTTACATACACCCAGCCCAAAGGCTGAGACCCTTGTGCTGCACAGCACGGCGCCTTCTGATGCATGAAGGTAGAAAGTGAAGTAATTTACCTACTGGCGGGCACAAATAAGCTGCCACACCTTACCTGTTATTACCCTAAAAGAGCAGGAATCAGTGTATGGGTGTACGGTATGGGCTAGCCTGCGGTGCAGCACAACAGCTTACAATCTTACACAAATCTACAGTATTCCCCCTCCCATAACTGGTCCTGTAGCACATGCCTGAGTATTCCTTCTGAGCAAACCGCCAGTCTGGCTTGAGTTTGTAGGATTTTATCAGCTCTCCAATGTGAAATGTCACTTTAAGTTGTGGAGTCCTTCCAATAATCAGTAACAACACTTGTGGCCTGACACAAACAGAGACCCTAACTAACTAACTATAGGCCTGGACTCAGTCTCAAGGCGCCAACACTGAAATGAGGTGCGTGCACGATCTTACCGACCCGGGTCTACTTTGCATCCGCTGGTGACTCTGAACAGAACAAATGTCTCTCCAAAAAGCATGCGGTCTTGCCGTATATGTTGCTTAGTTCCTCTGCTCTCATCAGCCTTCCTGGCAGCAATCTCGTCAGCTTCCTGGCAGCAATCTCTTCAGCATTCCTGGCAGCAATCTCTGGTTACTGAGAGACGCTTTCACACCTGGATGTCATCAGATTCTCAACTCACACAGCCCCTTATTCACCATGCTCCAAAACATGGCTTCTCCCTCTCCTTCCTGTTCTCTCCAACTCTGTGTGCAAAACCCCACCTCTTCGTGACATCTTGTGGCTAAACCACAGAATGTCAGTCAAAACATTAATTTACTTCCACACAAACAGTGTTCAAACAATGAGAGCTGTTTCCCCATCTCACAACCCCTACTTCTGACAAGGGCCAGCTGTAAGTCTGTCTGAAAGAAAGGTGCTCTAGGTGAGTAGCCCAGATGAGTAAGTTGAAGCCAGACATAATATCACATAAGTTTAAAGTGAAACTCCTTAAAGCGGAGCTCCACCCAAAAGGCGAAGTTCCGCTTTAAGGACTGATTCCCCGCTCCCCATTAAGGATTGGCACCTTTGGGGGGGGGGGGAAGCGGGTACCCGAATTTGACAGGTACCCGTTCCCACTTCCAGTCCAATCGCCTAGGCGCATGCGCAGTGGGTTCCCAGTTGTGAAGCCACAAGCAGTCACAGCCGGGTGCCCACACTGAAGATGCCGGCCTCCTGGAATCCAGGACGGCCGGTGAAACGGACTGCGGGGAACACAACACGGGATGGAGGGACAGGTAAGTGGTTGTTTTTTAAAAGTCAGCAGCTACAGTTTTTGTAACTGCTGACTTTTATTTTTTGACAGGGTGAGTGGAACTCCACTTTAATTCAATACTCTGATAAATATATAATTTTGGTTGTATTTATTATTGATAAGTTTTGGTTGAAAACAGCAAGCTAAGAGAATATTTGTACGTTTTTTGTACCTAAGATCATATTTGCCCAAGCTTCTATTATTTTTTTATTTTGCTACATGTACAAGTATTTCATCACATATAGGTTTGAATGAATTCAAAATCAAATATTGTACATCCAAAAATCAAAAAGGTAAGAGCCACACTCCAACATTAGCTCTTCTTGTATTAATTAAATGACAAACAAATAAGCTGTATGCATGGTATGTCCACCAAAAATTAAACTTTCTTGACGTGTTTCACCACTCCTGGCTTACTCACAAGGAGTGTCAAGGAAGTTTGGTTTTTAGGTGGAGATAGCAGCTTACTTGTTGATCGTTTAATAAATACAGCAAGAGGGGATAATCTTGGAGTATGGCTCTTATCTTTTTGATTTTTGGATGGTAAATGGAGACGGGCTACAGGAGTCAGATTGTCCATGCAAGATAAGAGGAGTGGGTCTTGAGTAATACTGTGGATTTGTGTGTGCTTCCAAAAATTGCAAATATTTTTTTTTACATGGAAATCAATAGTCTGTTAGGCCCCATGTACAAGGGACATTTCTGAACAATGGAAACTGACTGCTGGAAAACGTGGGTTAAAAAATGTCTGTTTAGCCATGTTTGCATAATGTGTTTATGCGCGTTTATGCATGTTTGCGTTTAGAAGCGTTTTTTAAAGATAAGCACAGGAGAACCTCCCAAATGCCCAGAATGCACTGAAAAATGAAAGTTTCAGAGACATACAGAGAGTAGAAGCAGAGACAGCAGTATATGTTGAGATAATTAGGTGTGAGTTGCTCATTAACATTTCTTTTGTTTCCAAAGGTGGGAAGGTGTCTGCTGGAGGGAGTCATTAAGGTCACCTGGCAGGGAGTCTTCATGAGGAATTTGAGGTGTGAATGGGCATTAACATATCTTTTGTTTCCAAGTGTGGGAGAGGTCTGAGGTGTGAATTGGTCATTACAATGTGTGACAAGCTTGGTAGGAACATCCTGTGTTCAGTGTTTTGTCCATCTGAGCAACTTGAAAACTCTTTGCATGCAGTTTTCATGATGAAAAAAGGCTCTGGACAGCATTGGGAACTGGAAGAGTTAAAAAACAAATTCAACCGCAAACGCTTATAAACACAATTTGTCACCTTTAGACGCATTTAGCCACGTTTACAAGCATTTTGCGTTTGAAACGCTGATTAAATCAACATCTGAACGCAAGTTTGTTGCGTTTAAAAAAACGACTGTAAACTCAACTGCCTATAAACGACTGTAAACGAAGATGTGTACATGGACACATAGGGAAACATTAGGGTGAGTTCAGGGGATGCTGAAAAAAACGCTGAACAGTCCTAAACATGAGTTTATCAGCTGCAGTGTACATGAGCCCTTACACTTATTGCACCTACAAAAAATTATACTGGATAGGGTTATAGCCAAAATACTCCCTCTCTCTAATAGCATTATTGCAATGCAATAGTATGTAAACAACACCTGACTCATCATACATGAGGTTCTCCCATATGAAACCGAGCTGCTCACTGACTTTGGGGAGGAGAATATTACCAAACTCCTCAATTATCCAGGTTGGTGGCATCATTTAATTTGTCCTCCTCTTTGGTAGCATCTGGCAATTATTTGCTCATGTGCCATAAAACCTTTTATTCTAGACCACTAAGTGACAGACCGCCTTCCAGATCTGGACCGAGTTGCAGTCCTATTTAGACTGTAGGGACTTTTATTCTAGACCAGGCATCACTTAATGGAAAAGAAACAAATGGAGGGTGCAATGGCCTAGTGCATTACCTTAAATAACATTTTATTAATAAAAAGGTAATGAGTAATATACTCACAAAACACGGATAAGTCAAAAGCTCATCATAAAAGAACAGCACTGTCCACTTCACATTGCATGACTGTCCACAATAGGAACCCTGAACCTCCAATAGACTAATGCGTTTCGAGGACTTGCGTCTTCCTCACTTAATGGCAGACCATTGTCCAGACCTGGACCGAGTGACAATCCTATCTGGACCACGGGGTGTCTTCTCCAAGGTGATTTTCCCGTCTGCTGACACCGCTGTCGTCCTCACAGCAGGGAAGAGGACAATAGATACAATAGGTCTGGATAGAAGACGGGAGCTGCCCAACTTTTCAAATGAACAAACTAGGGATTGCTAGAATGCAGGGTAGTCCTAGTGGCCAATTTCCAACTTGTTAACATGAAATGTTGGAGCTCCTGCTCTCTGTTCATACCTGCTGCTCTTCCTAACCTCAGCCCTGCTTTTTAAGGTAGAACTATGAAGGGGGGGGTTGATTGGAATGGGGGGTTTGATGTAAAAAATATACTTATATGAAAGGAGGGCTATGATGTGAAGGAAGGAGGGGAAAGCTATGATGTGAGGAGAAATGTAGAGAAAGGACACTCACGTTGAGGGGGGGGAACTGTGATGTGAAGGGGTTCTGTGATGTAAAGGGGGCTGTGATGTGAAGGGGAGACTGTGATACAAAGGGGAAACTGAGATGTAAAGGGTGGCTGAGGAAACTGAAGAAAAAAGGGGAATGTATTGTAAAAGGGGAGCTCTGATGTAAAGGATGGGATGTGATGTGATATACAGAAAAGGGGGAGTTGTGATGCAAAGGGGGGCTGAGAACACTGATTCTCATGAAGAGAAGGGTTGATTATGATTACCCTGATGAGAAGGGGGTGACTATGATGTGAAGGTGGTCTTTGATGTGAAGGGGGGGGAACTAAAGATTGTGATATAAAGAGGAATGAGGAATCTGATGTAAAGAGGGGGTTGACTGTAATGTAAAGTGGGGGGTGCTGTTATGTGATGAAAGGATTTTGATGTAAAGAGGATCTCTCATGTGAAGGGGGAACTGTGAAATCTGATGTGGGAGTGGGGGACTGTAATGTAAAGGGGGTGGACTGTGATGTGAAGGGTTTAGGTCATAATGCAAACCTGGGATTTGGGCCTCTGCTGGAAGAAACTTTTACTGACTCGACCTGCATGTATTTAAATTCAGTACCCCTGTTCTATACTGTTTTACAGAACCCTATCTATGGCTTTTCATGTATTAGTTTGTCAGTGCTGTACCTGCCAAAGATTTAGATTTTTCACAGACTTTTGAGACAGGCAAGGAAATCTTAGAAATTTGGTTGGTTACACGATACCTCATTTTTCATTTAACTTTATAGAGATGATTGGCAAACAAAGGTTCACACATCTTAAATTGTTCATATTTTTTTATTTCCATTGACACCAATGACAATGACATTTTCTACAGTGACCATAGGATTTGGCCTCACATGCTGAAGGTAAGGAAAATTTTATTGTAATTTGAGGCCTAGAGAGAGAGAGATTGAGAGATAAAGTGTGACGATTAACCCCATTTGTTGGTAAACTTTTACTGTGCCCTGCTTTGCCATCCTGAGAGTGGCTATTTACATATATCAATTAATTTGTAGTACTTTATGAGACTGAAAATTGTAATTTTCAGCATTCTTCTTTAAATTAACCAGTTCTGCTGGAGTCTCCTGATTCTGATGCTGAGAAGGTGCCTGCAGAGCAGGGGTGGACTGACAACTCATGGGGCCCCTGGGCAATAGGGGATCATGGGGCCCCTGTGTCCTTGCCCAAATTCAAAAAGTCCTATGAAAAAGCTACCAGGGGCATCTCATGGGGCCCCCTACTGACCCCGGGCCCTCAGACAGTGCCCGAGTTTCCAAATGGTCAGTCCACCCCTGCTGCAGAGACTCCTGGGGAGGACATGTCTGCATTGACTGCAGTGGGTGTTAGTTTGTATGTGACTAACCAATCTGGTTTTAGTTTGAAACACATGTAGCACTGCCCCTTGGGACAAGCTGGAATATATTATGGGTCCTGCGCTCAATAGATCCAACCCTAAGCAAACCCAATCCCTCTGGCACAACTGGTAATGAATAGCAAATACCCCACCAAGAAATTTGCTGACACAGGGTTAAATGAAACAAGAACAATTTTATGGAGAATGAAATGCAGTGTAGAGGGGTGGGGTTCCCCTTTCAACTTCAAAACTTACTTTTCTTCTTTTATGCAATGCAGTAGATTTGGTCTGCCACTAGAGGGCTTCACAGCCAAGAGTCTCCGGGTGGCAGAGTTGCACTTTAAGCAGAATACAACTGATATCAAACAAATAAACTTACTTATGCTCTATCAATGAAATGTATTACCCACACCGGTGTATGATTCTGCTTCTGAGGGGCGTTAGCCAAAAATCACCTCAGAGTCAGAACAGAATGCAATAAAGAGGTACCTCTAATAAGGCTACTAAGCCAGATTCCCCCACTCTAGTCCTTGTAACGGTGGAGCTCTAGTTGGTGCACGTTTAGTCCTTACAATGAAGTAAATAGCAGCTGAAGGCTTCTTTGGAGTTTCAGCTGGTGTGGGTTACATCAGATTTCACTAGGTTTCTGGGCTGAGAGGGTCCAACCTCAGTGTCTAAACGCAACACAAAGCACCCCAAGACCAGGGGCAGTCGCAGGATGCAATCTCCCAGTATGTGTCAGTCCCCGGGGCAGACAGTCTCAATTACACTGGTGGTGAGGGGCAAAGCAGGCAGAGGGATCTGTGGCTTGCACAGGGCCCCGGATGGGTGAGATCCCAGCAGTGGGGTGCGGATGTCCCAGTCTATATGCACAGTGTAAATGGTGTCTCTTACTCTCTCCAGGGGGACAGCTCACCAGACTCTGAACACACAGCAGGGTCCCTCTATCCGAGCTGAGTGCTGTAGTGCCTCCTCCTCTGCTTGGACGGGCTCCACATGTCCCTGTCTTTTCTCCAGCCTCGTGTCTCTCCGTTCTCCCCTTCACTTCCTGCTTCCTCCCCCTCCCAGCGTTCTTTGCTGTGTAGTGGATGAGTCATCAACTTGGCAGAATGCCCAGGTTTTACAAATAGGAGAGAGAGAGGAAGGACTGACTGCTGCACATGTGATTCCTTCTGAATCCTCTTGTACAAGGAGCCTGCTACACACAGTTACATACAAAACCTTCATAACAGATTGTGGAGATGGTGTCTACTTATATTTAATGGTGATCTCTCAACAATATGTACAGAATGTTAAAACAGCCTGGAAAATATTAATAATTTCTATTACCTTCACAGGTCCCATCTTCATGCTTCATCTGGATCCGAGAGAGGAAGCCAAGGATGAGGAGCAGCCACTGGACCTCTTAGCACCTATGTCTTCCTCCCAGCTCTACTCCTCAGTAGTTGTTGCCATGCTACAGTCCCCCTTCTATTCTCCCCTCCATCTGTATTCTCCAAAACCCCAAAATAAACCCTGAATTACCCTTTTCTTGTCCAAGTGCTCCCACAATATCTTCAGGGCCTGACTGAGTGGTAGGCAGAAGAGGTGACTGCCAACAGGAAGGGGGGGCAAAAATAGCAAGGCCTAAAACCTGTTGCTAAAGTATTTCCTTATTCATGAGGGCACATTTTGACATTTTTACCTTGGGAGCTAAAGGACCTTGTCTGGACATTGAGTAATTCTAAGCTATCTTGATGTAGATCAGGCTAGTAGTGATACACTAAAATCAAGATACAAACTTTTTATAAAGATTCATTTGAAACCAGTAATGCCCCACATGTTTACCAACATGAAGATCGACTTAGTTTGAAATAAAGTTACTTACAAAACATTCATAACAAATTGTGGAGATAAACATCCAATTGGACTACCTTCATAGCAATTTGAAATTATGTTAGAAGGTCAACTACACTCCTGTGAAATAAATATAACCACTTGAACTCTGGAAGATTTTACCCCATTCATTACCCTACAAACTATGATACAGTATATATACTGTTTTTTTTTTCTTTTTTAATACTACTAATGGCGGTGGTCAGTGACTTATAATGGGACTGCGAAAGTGCGGAAGGCAATCTGATACTTACTGACGTTGGGGGAACTGGATAACTGCCACTGACATCACCAGTAACATTAATACAGTGACAGTGATAATATTATACACCGTCACTGTACTAATGACACTGGCTGGAAAGGGTTTAACATCTAGGGCAATCAAAGGGTTAAATGTATGCCTAAATATGTGTAATATGTGTAAAGTGTTCTGCTTTGTACTAATGATGCTTTGCAGGGATGAGAAACACAGAGATCATTCCCTCAGTACAGAGCTCTGTGTTGATTGTTAACACTGAGCTCAGAGCTGTGATTGTACACAGCTGATCAGGAGGTCCCAGACATGAATCATTGGCTGGGACTTGCTGACAGGCTCCTGCTGTGCACAATTACAGTAGGTGCTGGCTGAGGGGCGCACATGTGTGAGCCTGAAACCCAGTAGTAGGCAGCAACCTACAGGTATGTCGCTTTGCCTACAGCACCCTCTCGTCCGCAGTATATTGCAGGCGGGAAGTGTATAAAGTTTCATGTGTGTGGATACCACTGTCCCAAACTGAGCAGCATATGAAAAGCAAGGACTGGCAATGGTATATGGGACAAGAATCAACATTCAATCTATTGAGTCACACACTACAATAAATTTCAATGTAAACCCCAACCTAAAAAGAGTGAAGGAAATCAAAAGACAAAGACAAGACACTGGCAAAATAGGGAAACTCAAACCATGTCAGCATGAATTTTATGACTTCAATATGCAAATAATCTGTATCAGCATAAAACATAGATAAGCATGACATCACACAAAATAATTCACAGACATGAAAATCAGGTAAATGGAGACTGAGCGTGAAACAATTGCATGAGCAAATGTGCTGTATGCCAATTACCAAATGGCAACCGAAGATGAAATCTTGGCTAACTAGAGCTTCCTGCCTAATAATTGGGCAAAGAAAATAGAAGCAGCCATGGACTACAATGACATCAGAACTCAAATAATGTTCAGACAATGAGCATGTATATGTTAAAAGACTAACTCAAACCAACACACACTGGTATTTTGTAAAAGCTAGGTGAACAATGTATTAAACAGGTAAGATTTGCTCACATAATCGCCAAATTATATTTGAAGTGCAATTCTGTAAACTGTTTCACTGTATTGAAGTGGATAGAACATAAATGACGCCTGGCTCAGCACGGACAATACAATGCCCCCCTCCAACCATTTGAGGGAAAAGTAAGTTTGTAAACAGCCCTTGGCTTGGTGTGGCCAATATAAGGTGAAGTTCCACCTTTTGAGGTAGCTTTAATGGCTGCGACTGGGAACTAGGAGATCAACAAGGTCCTCGACTGATTAGGAGGAGGAAACCCGTCTTGGATAGGACGCATAAATCTGATAAAAATGGTAATTGTGCCCAAAATCTTATATAGATTTCAAATGATCCCAATTAAACTCCCAGAAGTTTTCTTTAAGGCAATAAAAAAATGATAAGATATATATGGAGGAATAAAAAACGTAGAATATCCTATGAATTGTTAAGTAGAAATAAAGAGAAGGGTGGATTGGGAGTGCCAGATTTCAAGAGATACTATAAAGCAGTAATTTTAGCAAGAATTTTTGATTGGGCGTATAATTTAAAAGGGAAAAGCTGGGTTAAAATTGAAAATGAACTTAGTGGAACTAATTTGAGTAAAATTATATGGGTGCCAACACAATATAGAGGATTAAAAGATAGTATAAGTATATATACCTTAAATGTTTTAGGAGTTTGGGATACCTTGCACAAATATATGAAATGGGATTTTAATTCTTTATTAATGCCACTAAGGAACACAGAGTTTTTTCCTCCAGGAAGAGAGGAGATCACAGGTAAATGTTTTAAGAAGGAGGATGTCCAATTGGGAGATATAGCGGTGGAGGGGGAATTGAAATCATTTAACCATCTCAATACCGGGGAATTTTACACCTTCCTGCCCAGGCCATTTTTCACGTTTCAGCGCTCTCACACTTTGAATGACAATTGCGCGGTCATACAACATTGTACCCAAACTAAAATTTTATCATTTTCTTCACACAACTAGAGCTTTCTATTGGTGGTATGTAATCACCGCTGGGGTTTTTATTTTTTGCTAAATTAACAAAAAAAGACCAAAATTTTTTTAAAAAACACGTTTTTCTTTGTTTCTGTTTACAAATAAATAATTGTTCTTCATAAATTTAGGCCCAGATGTATTCTGCTACATGTCTTTGGTGAAAATAACCCAAATTAGGATGTATTATTTAGTTTGTAGGAAAGTTATAGAGTTCACAAACTATGGTATAGATCTGAAAATTGATCAATCCTAAAGTACTGACAGCCAATCTAATTTCTTGAGGTCCAAGAATGTCAGAATAGTACAGATATCCCCCAAATGACCCGTTTTTGCAGAGTAGACAGTCCGACATACTTCATAAGAGGAATGGCGAGTTTTTTGAAGTTGTATTTTTCGGAAAATTAAAAAATTAAAAAAATTATTTTCACTATTTTTTTTTTTACATACTGTCACCAGTGCAGTACAGCGTCATCATATAACTGGCATGGCAGTGAACAGGGACACAGACTGGTGACAGTATGAAAAAAAAATATATATGTTTTTTTTTTATTTTTGTATTATTTTTAATTATTTATTACATTTTTTTTATTTTTTTAAAGATTTTTTTTCATATTTTACTATGACCAAAGTAGTATAATGTTACCATAGTACTTTGGGGAAGTGATCAGTTTTTTTTTTTTTTTTTTTTACACAATTTGCTTATAGCAAAGAATTACTTTGCTATAAGCAAGCATTTACCTGAATGAAATCGATTCATTCACGTTTTTTTTTTTGGCCACAGCTGATCACATGACATGTGCATGTGACCTGCTGTGACCATTCACAGCTAGGCACTAGTATACAATGGATGGCATGAATGAAGCCATCCATTGTATACAACTGTCATGTGACCTGCTGTGATTGGTCACAGCAGGTCACATGGTATCGGCAACGGGGGCCGGCACTCAGATCTGTCATCAGCAGTGTCCGAGGAACATGGCCGGTGACAGATCGCGCCGCTGCGCGGCTCTGCAACCACGCGAACTGCGCATGTGCGGGAGGACGCCGGAAAGCTAGAGCATTTTTGCGGCCTCCAAACGGCTATAGGCCAGGCGGCTAATGGTTAAGGATTTGGAAAAGAAAAGGAGTCATTTTCACTAAGATAGATGAGTGGCGTTATCACCAATTAAAATGTTTTGTGGGGAATCTTCCGAATCCCTTGAGATCTAGAAAAGATTGGAATTTGTTTAAGAGATTGCTGGACACACGGGGAGATGGGAAACACGGTACTGCCAAAATATATAAAATTCCCACTGAACTAGACACAAACACAAAGGCAATGTATATAGTAAAATGGGAAAGAGACTTGGGGGTAGTGTTAGAAGAGGATAAACAGAAGAAAATATATAGATTAACTCACGAAAATATAAGTATGCGAGAGGTGGAAATAAATTATAAGTGTTTGACAAGATGGCACATTACACCGAACATTGAACATAAGATGAGTGGGGAGAATTCACCATGGTGTTGGCGGGGGTGTGGAGAGATAGGCACGGTGTATCACATATGGTGGGATTGTCCAGAAATTCAAGTATTTTGGAAGATAATAGTTCACCTAATTGGGATGATTACTGAGATTGATATTGGGTTGGATCCAGAGACTTGTCTTCTACACAGTACAGAGCTATCAATGAAAAAATATAAGGAATCGGGTGTATGGTACTATCTAAATGCAGCAAAAGGTCTGATACCCAAGTTTTGGCCTAAGTTAGAGGGGCCGAAGGAGGAAGATTGGGTAGAGTGAACCAGATTTGTAAGATGGAGAAACTTTACCATATGCATGAAGACAAGATGGGGTTATACTATCTGAAATGGAAAAAATGGGAAGAATTTGTATTGAAGGTGAAATATAGGAAGATATAGTGTGTGAAGATGTGAATGTTCCTCTTACTATAGTAGGGAAGAAGTAGGGGAAAGCAGAGGGGGTGGATCAGGGGAAGGGGATGGGGGGGATTAGTTGGGAGGGAGTGGGAAATAGATATAGAAAGGGAAATAAGTAATGGTTTTGTATATTTTATGTGAAGATGATGGATATATGTATTTATTTGAAAAATTAATAAATATTTAAATAAATAAAAAAAACAAGGTCCTCGACTGTCCAAGTTTGTGGCATCGTTTCATGCCAGGGACATTTTTCTATTTTTGGTGGCACCATGTAATTTCTAATTATGTGTATTTTATGCAGAAACCAGCTGAACAAAGTGACAGCTAGTGGAGTAGATACATCATCCTCTTCTTTTATTGTGACTGGTAGGTACCTGTTTCATGTGCCATATTACCTTTTATTTTAAACTGTAATACAAAACTCAAAATCCTTAGCCATATGTGTTTGTTTGTCAGCACGTTTAATTTTTCACAGGACTCAAATGAAAGTTTTTTTTGTATGCAATGACACCAATGGCACTTTCATAATGGCCATAGGAATTCAAAATTTAACATGCAGATGGCAGGAGGGTGAAGGTGTACAGTAAAACATATGTTGCCCTGATGTAAATATCGATAGTTTGCAAAATGGTGTTAGAAATTCACAGGATAGATTCGCAGAATAAAGCTTGAAATATACCAAGTACACATGGTAACTCTCTTTGTAGTTAAACTTTTAATTTGCCCTGTGATACCAACCTGAGAACGGATAATAACATTTATCAATGAATTTGTAGCACTTTGTGGGATTGATAATTGGAACATTCAACATTCTTCTTCATATTATTCATTTTCGCTGGAGTCATCTGATATGTTTGATGCTGAGGAAACGTTTTCAGAGGATGAGCCATTTCCTTTTGTCATTATAAAGACTTGACCGCAAAATGACACCTACACTGTGTTTTATGGAGCAAATGCAACACCTACCTGCTTACATTATGGAAAAACATTCACCAAACAACTGCACAGTGCCTGTGTTGTACATTGTACATCTATAAGATGTCAATAGCATTTACACAACAGTTCCTCTTTTCTGAGTCCCACTTGTAACATGTTTTATTACCTGTTGATTCTGCCAGTCGAGCTGTTATTTTTCCATTTCCTTTAACAAGGCAAGTAAGATGCTAATAAGTGAACAGTTTTTGGGACAGTGTGCACAGGAGTTACATCATCAGTGGTCACCCAACAGCCTAAGATGTCAGGAGAATATGCAGCGTAGATGGCAATAGCAAGGGAGGCAGCGGTCACAGATACCTGGACCTGCCATTGCTGGAGAACAGCACATAAAGAAGTAGATATGCCATTATCTGCAACTATGCTATGTATACTTACAAATTATGGTAAAAGCTCACTCCCAAAATAAATACAACAATTACCTGCGATATGTGTGTAAAAAAAGAATCAAATGATGTGTAAATAGAATAAATAAAATAACTGACCAACAGCTACACTCACTACATGTTTTTACCAAACTACAAAAACAAATGACAGCAAATAGTGTTGCCATGTTAAATATGTTAAATCAATACACAACTGTGATACGATAATCCCAATAAAGTGAAATAATTCATAATAAAGATAAATTCATAATATACAATCTTGACATAAATACTCCATAAAAGTGCCTAAAAAGATAATTCATGACAATGATAATAAATAATCATTCAATTGTGACATAAATAAAATAAAAGATATATATAATGCAGTCCAACAGCCAAAAGGTGTAGATAAAAAATCGTGCTCAGTCCGTGCATCAAATAACAGCAAAAGGTAGCTTGTGCTTACAATCCTCATCATCGTGCATGCCACCAAGAAAAATATAAGCCTCTTACCAAAAGCAGAGGCCTTAAAGTCAAGGTCTAACAGCACTTCATGAGAAAGCCCAATCCCGGATGGATGAATCAGCAATCGGAGCTCCAGTGGCAATCAGCCTTTAACATGATAACTCTGGATCCCACTCATCACTCCGCCAGCAAGCGTCGACCAAAATTGTATGAAGAAATCAATCACCAGATCCACATGTAGTGAGAAAGGGAATCACTCATAGTATAGTACAAAAGATTTATTTATAAAAGCATAGACACATGCTTACAAATATCAAAAACAATGCAGAGCATCCTGTGCCCTTGCAGGCGTGATGACGTCACTGCTTTGTCTTTACCCTACGTGTTTTGTCCTAAAGTATGCCATCACTGAGGCAACGGAGATAGTGGCGAGGTTCAACAAAGAAGACTAAAGAGGTTCATAAAATGGTCCACCAGAGGGCACTGAACTACACTGATGAATAATCATAAATGATGGCCGCCAAATACGGCCGCCATAAACAAGAAGACCATCCATTATGACTGCCATTTCCCAAAAGGACATAAAATAGACAGCCAGGAAGTACTCAATAAATAAAAAATAAATAAAATGAATAAGTCTAAAATAATTATTCAGAGTAAGAAAATATAATTATATAAGGAAGAAATATTTATTTATTTCAGGTACTTATATAGCACCGTCAATTTATGCAGAGCTTTACATATATATTGTACATTCACATCAGTCCCTAACGCTCAAGGGGTGTACAATCTAAGGTCCCTAACTTACATTCATACATACACATACTAGGGCCAATTTAGACAGGATCCAATTAACCTACCAGCATGTCTTTGGAGTGTGGGAGGAAACTGGAGTACCTGGAGTAAACCCACGCAGGCACAGGGAGAACATGCAAACTCCAGGCAGGCGATGCCGTGGTTGGGAATCGAACCAGCGACCCTAGTACTTCCAGGTGGAAGTGCTAACCACTTAGCCACTGTGCTGAAATATAAAAAAGAAAATGTAAAAAAATAATAATATATATATAAGCTCTCCCCCACCATTGAAGTTTACTTCTGCTTTAGAGAGCTATGCATGAGACATTACAGCATTTGTGCTTTGCTGGCAGATCCTCAAAGACGATTTGTTCCTATTTAAATTCTATTTGCTCGTCACAGAGATACCACAAAATTTCAGAGCATACCAGGTCCTTGGTTAGTAGTTGGGGAAATATATAAGGCAATCCCCCAAAGGGAGGACTAAATAGATCTATGGTCAAAATCAAGGATAATATTTATGATGCAGTCTGTCAATAGCACTATCACAGCAGTTTCTCTTTTCTGAGTCCCACCTGTAACATAGTTTTATTACGTATTGATCCTGCCAGTAAAGCTGTTGTTTTTCCACTTCCTTTAACAAGCCAAACTGTCCAGAAAATGTGGCAGTTACAAGGTTGCTCTAATGATATAGTTTAAATGTTTTTCGCCAAAAAAACTATTGCAGTATATTTAAAAAAAAGTTTTAACTCCAGTTGAGCTTTAATTTCTCTTCCTCTAAAGCTGGCCATAAACTGGTAAAAATTCAGCCAAATGTTTATCAGGCTGTGGCTTCCTCTGCTTGACAGGAGTTTACTAAATAGTATTTTAAAATGTGTATCAGCATTTTGCTGATCAGGAAAAATGTATAGTAACAGTCCTGTATACAGTCACAAGTTCCAAAACATATGTGTATGAAGGCATGCAGCTAATACAGAAATAGACTGCTAATGTGGTTCAGCCCTTCAGGGCTTTATTCATAGCTGACAAGTTACTTTCACAATGCACATAGTATATATACTCTACACCCCCAACATAACACAGAGGAGTTCCCAATTAACAAACATTACCCACAGATGAAAAGAGAAGCTGTTGTACAAAATTGTTAAAACATATACTATGCAGCATAAAATATTCCTACTTGTAAATCACAAATTTTGTACAATAATTGCAACTCACTCTGCAGTACTTGCAGGTATTCATATAGGTGCAGATCAACTTTTCTTTAGGTATAGAACCACATCCAAGCGATGACTGAGACCACCTGGCACTCTCATGCCCAATCTATATGTCCAGAACACTTCACGTTTCAAAAGTT
Source organism: Staurois parvus (assembly GCF_062004578.1). Taxonomy (NCBI): domain Eukaryota; kingdom Metazoa; phylum Chordata; class Amphibia; order Anura; family Ranidae; genus Staurois; species Staurois parvus. The sequence continues at coordinate 14,343,758 of NW_028317882.1, forward strand.
TATTGTGCAGGTTACCATCTCTGTCAGATAAACTGATTTTTTTCTATGCCAAAGGAATACTAAAGAAGACATATCTCCCTTGTGTACCTTCAAAAAGTGCTTGGATACAGTTGATATGTGTCAGGATTACTGCCATCACAATAATGATCCCAAACTCTTACCCTAGGTCAGTGATGGCGAACCTATGGCACGCGTGCCAGAGCTGGCACGCAGAGCCATCTCAGTGGGCACGCCAGGAAGAAGAGCATGATGAGCGCGCATGGACCGGCCATCCAGATCTCGTCCACACTGGACCCCCATCAAACTACATTTCCCACATGTCTCAGGGGCCAGGGTGGGCGTGGACAAGAGGAAACGGCTCCAATGCAGCTCTGGCACCAGGGGTGATGTACCCGGGGATTGGCGCGGAAGAGAGGAAGAGGCTCCCACACTGCTCCCACACTGCTCCGGGGCCAGGGGCAACGTGTTCAGAGTGGATGGGAATGAGCTGCTGGGTTGGAAGCCACACCGACGCTGCAGAGGTGAGATTAACTGCTTGCAGTGTCGCCTGTCAGTGCCCAGCAGTGTCGCCTGTCAGTGCCCAGCAGTGTCGCCTGCCAGTGCCCAGCAGTGTCGCCCATCAGTGCTGCCCATCAATGCCATACATCAATGATGCCCAGCAGTGCCATCCATCAGTGCCCAGCAGTGTCGCCTGTCAGTGCTGCCCAGCAGTGCCACCTGTCAGTGCTGCCCAGCAGTGCCACATGTCAGTGCTGCCCAGCAGTGCCACATGTCAGTGCCCAGCAGTATCGCCCATCAGTGCTGCCCATCAGTGCCACCCATCAATGATGCCCAGCAGTGCCATCCATCAGTGCCCAGCAGTGTCACCCATCAGTGCCCAGCAGTGTCGCCTGTCAGTGCTGCCCAGCAGTGCCACCTGTCAGTGCTGCCCAGCAGTGCCACCTGTCAGTGCCCAGCAGTGTCGCCCATCAGTGCTGCCCATCAGTGCCACCCATCAATGATGCCCAGCAGTGTCCAGCAGTGTCATCCATCAGTGCCCAGCAGTGTCACCCTTCAGTGCCCAGCAGTGTCGCCTGTCAGCGCTGCCCAGCAGTGCCACCTGTCAGTGCTGCCCAGCAGTGCCACCTGTCAGTGCTGCCCAGCAGTGCCACCTGTCAGTGCCCAGCAGTGTCGCCCATCAGTGCTGCCCATCAGTGCGACCCATCAATGATGCCCAGCAGTGCCACCGATCAGTGCCGTCTGTCAGTGCGTCCAGGTAGGCAAGTGGTTAATTGCAGTGTTGGCACTTTGAAATAAAAAAGTTGGTTTGTGTTGCAGTTTTGGGCACTCGGGCTCAAAAAGGTTCGCCATCACTGCCCTAGGTGAACAAATAGAATAGCCCAAATGTGGCAGGGAATATTGAATGCACTCTTTTAGATACACCACTAACTTTGTGTTACAATTTATGATATTCTTGACTGGAATTACTTGTAATTATAGATTTTACAAATGGAATCTTTTGCATTTCTTTCCCAAGATGGCTTGTACAATTTCAGATGTGTACCATATGGATTAGCGTTAGCAACCAGTTATTTTCAAAGACTGATATTTTTATTCCTCAGTAACATACTTTTTGTATAGTGCTATCTAGACCTTAAAAGTATTCTAAATCACATTAATTCTGCAGGACTGAAACTGAATCTTTTGTATGCTGCTTTAGACAACCTCAGCTGTCTTTTCTGGGCCACAATATATCACAAGAGGGACTAGTGCCTGATCCTGAGTGTGTGTGTGAGCTGTGATATAAGCACCTGCTCCATCTGACTTTCAGACCATATTTATTTTCTTAGGTTTTATTTCATGGTTTTCTCAAATTCTTCACATCTGTGCCTCAGTTTTGGAGCATAAAATCCAAAAGACGTGCTCAATCCCTATATCCCAATCAAACAGACTACCAGGCTCCAGAGCCCAACTCTAGCTTGCTTCCAATAGGATATTAATAATAGACAGTCCACATCATGGAAAGTTCCAGTGTAAAAAAAGTCATACATTTTATTAAAACATAAGTCTAAAAACACAGCCCTGCAGGAAAAGCTGACGTGTTTCAGCCCAAAACAGCCTTAGTAACAGCTACCTGTTAACCAAGTATACGTCAGCTTTTCCAGCACGACTGTGTGCATCAATAAAATTTATGACTTTTTTTTACACCGGAACTTTCCGTGATGTGGATTATCAATTACTAATATCAGTTGTGGACCCATTGAAAGCATTACTATATGGAAATGTAAGCATGGTCTGGTCAGAGACAGTCCAGTACAACTTTGAAACTGGTAAACAGCTCATTGTGAGCAGTGCAGTACTAGCATTATTTGGTCCTTCTCTGCCTACTATTGTTACTACAGATGTTCCAGGCTGGATTTACAATGTTCTGTAAATGCAGCACGCATGATAAGTTTGCCTTCCACATTAAACTGCAGTGCATAGATGTGAACCAGCCATATATGAAATAATAGGATCTCATACTTGATATGCATTTTCATGCAGCAAAATGCAAGTGTTTTGCTACATCAAAAAAAAAAAAAGGTATGACTAGGCCCTCAGACTCAGGTCCTGTTGCAGTTCTTACACAGTATCATGTAGACCAGGCAAGGAGAATCATTGCTTTTGCATCCAGAACCCTTACAGAAGCAAAACTAACATATTATCCTGCAGAAAAAGAAGACCTAGCATGTGTTTTGGGCAACAGAAAAATTAAGAACATATCTGTGAGGTCAACAGTTTACCTTGTACACCAACCATATTTCTTTTATTACACTGCATACTACAAAGGGAGAAGGGTGAGCAGGAATGCATAAAGTCAGATGACCAACAAGGCTACTCAATTTTAACTACACAATACAATAGAAACTGGGTGTAAAAAACATTACTGCCGATTCTCATGGTTACCCTTACCCGCAACTGCGAGTACACAGGATAATGATGTTGAAGTGGTTGCATTTACTGATATTGATGCAGTTTTGGCATCTGAGTTCAAACAAGCTTGCTCTCAGGAACAGTACACGTACAATTATTATCATGCTACAGGATTAGACATGAACTATCCTTTGTTGATGGCTATATTGCGCATTGATATTGTCAATTACTAGTACTAAAGATCTTAAGAGAGCACCTTATACAACTTGCACTTGAGAGACACCAAGGAAATGCATGAATAAAGTGAAGACTGCAGGAACTTTGATGGTGACCAGGCATGGATGCCCAAGTACTAACTAACATTCAATCTTGCATTATTTGTCGTACGTCATGACCAATCTGCTGCCACAGACACTGAACTACTCCAGCCAGTCCCATTGACTGATTTTGCTTGGGAAAACTTGCTATTGATATTGTAGGTCATTTCACAAAGCCACCGGTGGTCTGTTGATTAACTACGTATAACATGAATACAATGGTGGGCCATTCATTTACCACCTAGGCCTTCAGTGATTTCCTACCTGAATTAATCCAGCATTTTTTGGGTGTAACCTAAAAAATTTAGCATGGGAAAAATGTAGACATAGAAAAAGTGGGGCCTGGATTAGCCATGGTTGACTGTATAAAAAATGTAAATAAAAGACATTATACTAACCAAAACTACTGATTATTACTGGTTAAATTATGCTGTTGTACAGGTTATCTGTGCATTCCAGTTCCAACAGCAAATTCTTTCCTATCACCATGGAGGCTAATGCTGAAACATTAGTCTGTTCAGTCATATTTCTGGCATTATTGTACACCTGCTAGATGACCCCGGTGTCACCAACTTAAAATCTGATTGGTTAAAGCAATTGTTTAATTGCCATTTACTGTAATCTACAGGAGGCAGTGCTGTTGATTGTGAAGGCCTCAAGGCAGATTTTTTTGACCCTGTCAACACATGATAGCTATCATGGCTGAAATATGATTGGATAAAAATTACTGAAAGCAGTGAAACCAAGAGAAAACCTAAAAAATTAAGAGAATAGACTATTGTGAAAATATATTAATATACATTCATAGAAAAAATATATTAAACTGAAAGTCAGGGATTCTGATAGTTTAGACAGTGTTTAAACCAGCAGAGAAGACCTTGTTGGCCCTGACAGCTCGCCACTGCATCAATGGATTATTCCAGTAAATGCCCAGAAATTGCATTTGTTTCAGAAATATTAGCTGCTACTGTAATTACATTTCTCTCCAAGCTTTTCGACAGGAAAGGTAACCCAAAGGAACTAGTGTCTGACAATGATCCACAATTTGTTTCATCTGAGTTTAATTCCTTCTCGAGAGAGAATTGTTCTGCATAAGAAATTCTTCTTTTCTAATGCATAGCAAGTTGAGATATTGAGATATTTAACAGATGCCTTAAATAAGCTATTCAGACTGGAAATATTGCAGGGAAATCTTGGAAAGTATTAATACAGATTTCTTACATTACACATCTTCAAAGCAATTACACATGCAACTACACAAGTATCACCAGCTGAACTACTACATAGCAGACAAACTCCCACAAAGTTCAGTGCCTCGTAAATCATGTGTTAAGACCTTTATAAATCAGCAAGATAAAAAGTAAGGTATATACTGATTTGAAATACAGTGTGAAAGACGTACATTTTTAGCCTGGATCTCTGTTTAGAGTTAAGAAACCTGACTTAGCAAAGGATAATCCAAATTTTCCAGTCCGCTTACATTGACAAGTCAGCAAGGAACTTACACCTATAAACCGTCTAAAGGAAGAAGGGAATGCACTTGTCTTTGCCTGTTTTTTTTTTTAACGAAGGACATTTTCTTATTTGTATTGATAACAACCATACAAGATACCATACAAGGTACCAAAACCACTTAGATATATTTAAAGAATCAGAAGGCCACCTGTGTGGACCATAGATTATGTGATATAATTAAATTGCACAGTACTGCTTTGTGATATAATTCATTACATTGCTGTTGTCTGGAGTTTTCAATATTGAGGAAATAGACTCTTCTATACTATAAGGGGAATATGTGGTGTTTACATCTTTGTCCTGTATCTGTCACTATTTACATTTGTTATACAGGTGAAACTCGAAAAATTAGAATATCGTGCAAAAGTTAATTTATTTCAGTAATGCAACTTAAAAGGTGAAACTAATATATGAGATAGACTCATTACATGCAAAGCAAGATAGTTCAAGCCGTGATTTGTCATAATTTTGATGATTATGGCTTCCAGCTCATGAAAACCCCAAATCCACAATCTCAGAATTACTTGCAATCAATAAAACAAGGATTGTACACAGAACAATATCGGACCTTTGAAAAGTATAAGCATACATATGTACTCAGTATTTGGTTTGGGCCCCTTTTGCAGCAATTACTGCCTCAATGCGGCGTGGCATGGAAGCTATCAGCCTGTGGCACTGCTGAGGTGTTATGGAAGACCAGGATGCTTCAATAACTTTTGCACGATATTCTAGTTTTTCAAGTTTCACCTGTATATACCGTATAATACCTTCTATACAGTTGCAAGAAAAAGTATGTGAACCCCTTGGGATTATGTGGAGTTTTGCATGAATTGGGCATAAAATGTGCTCTGAACGTCAACTAAGTCACAACAATAGAAGAACACAGTCTGCTGAACATAATACTACACAAACATTAGATGTTGCCATGGTTTAATTGCACATAACATGTAAACATTCACAGTGCAGAGAGGAAAAAGTATGTGAACCTTTGGACTTAATAACTGGTTGACCCTCCTTTGGCAGCAATAACCTCAACCAAACGTTTCCTGTAGTTGCAGATCAGACCTGCACAACGATCTGGAGTAATTTTGGACCACTCCTCTTCACAAAACTGTTTCAGTGTAGCAATATTCTTGTAATGTCTGGTGTGAATCGCTCTCTTAAGGTCATGCCACAGCATTTCAATCTGGTTGAGGTCAGGACTCTGACTGGGCCACTCCAGAAGGCGTATTCTGTGCTTTTGCAGCCATTGTTTTGTTGAATTACTTGTATGCTTTGAGTCATTGTCCTGTTGCATCACCCATCCTCTGCGGAGCTTCAGTTGGCGGACAGATGGTCATACGTTTTCCTGCAAAATGTCTTGATAAACTCTGGAATTCATTTTCCCATCAATGACAACAATCTGTCCAGGCCCTGAGGCAGCCCCAAACCATGATGCTTCCTCCGCCATGTTTTACAGTGGGGATGAGGTTTTGATGTTGGTGTGCTGTGCCTTTTTTCTCCACACATAGTGTTGTGTGTTCTTCCCAAACAACTCAATCTTGGTTTCATCTGTCCACAATATATTTTGCCAGTAGTGCTGTGGAACATCCAGGTGCTCTTTTGCAAACTTCAAACGTGCTGCAATATTCTTTTTGGACAGCAATGGCTTCGTTCGTGGTGTCCTCCCATGTACTCCATTCTTGTTTAATGTTTTCCTTATTGTAGATGTGTCAACAAAAATGTTAGCATGTGCCAGAGATTTCTGTAGGTCTTTAGCTGACACTCTGGGATTCTTCTTTACCTCATGCAGCATTCTGCGCTGTGCTCTTGCAGTCATTTTTACAGGACGACCACGCCTAGGGAGAGTAGCAACAGTGCTAAACTTTCTCCATTTGTAGACAGTCTTACCATGGACACATGAACATCAAGGATTTTGGAGATACTTTTGTAACCCTTTCCAGCTTCATGCAAATCAACAATTCTTGATCGTAGGTCTTCTGAGAGCTCTTTTCTGTGAGGCATGGTTCACATCAGACAGTGCTTCTTGAAACCAGTAAACCCAAAACAGGTGTGTGTTTTTTAAGGGCAGGACAGCTGTCAGCAACACATCCAATATCATCACACTGATTGGGGTCAAGGTTGGCTCACTCCTGGCTCCAATTAGCTCTGGGAGAAGTCATTAAGCTAGGGCCTCACATACTTTTTCCTCCCTGCGCTGTGAATGTTTACATGTTATGTGCAATTAAACCATGGCAACATCTAATGTTTGTGTAGCATTATGTTCAGCAGACTGTGTTCTTCTATTGTTGTGACTTAGATGACGTTCAGAGCACATTTTATGCCCAATTCATGCAAAACTCCACGTAATCCCAAGGGGTTCACATACTTTTTCTTGCAACTGTACTTTGTTCAAGTTAGTTCCAGTCCCTGATAAGATACATTCAGAACGTGGCATGCGTTTTTTTGGATGCTTTCCAAGCTACAAAACACGACAGCAAGCAAATTTCAAAATTTCTTTATGACAAAAAAATATAAAAGAGAAATGTGCAGAAAACTGCCTAAAAAGGTATTAGTCTCAATTCAATTGAACATCTGCCCTTCCAGAAGTCCCTTGGGTTAGTGTAAATAGTAATCAGTACAACCATATGATTAATCCAAGCTCAATGCACCAGTAAGGCAGAACCTATATCTCCAAAGGCAAGGAAACCAAACTGGAAATAAAAGAAAAACAAACAAGACACCGGGTGCCCCTAGTACCATCCATGGTAATAGACATTGAAACCAAATAATAATCTATGCATTCACAATTGGATCGTCAAGATAGATTTGTTGCTAAAAATCAATATGGGAACCTCTCAACTTCTCATAAAGATGGAAGAAAGTGCAGATAGAGCATTAACAGTAATCAATTTATTATGAATAAAAAAATTGTCCCATTCACATGATTGCACTTGTCATAGCCTCTGCATAATATTCTGTAGCCTGCCATGGCCCGTTTTCAGGCTATAGTCTAAGTCAGCTCTTCCCACATGCAGGGAGCCTATAAACTGGAGCCTATAGCTTTATCTCTGCAACGTTCCCGCAGCCATTGAGCAAATTTCTCTGAAAACGTCCAGGTCCCAGGGTAGTCATGTCATGCCAGGCAACAAGTTATGGGTACCATATCTAAGAAATTAATTGAAATTGCGCCCTAATGTAACTGACAAGGAATAGAACATTAGCACTTTATGTTGGTCTTGTCCCAGTTGGGTTAGAAATAGAAGTAGAAGTGCTTGACTTAATACATTCACTTACTCCTTGTTCTGCCTTTGGTTTACTTTTTCTATCAGAAGGACTACCAGGCAAGAATTGTAAAGGTGGAACCAAGTTTACACATAATAGCTTGTTTTCATTAAATCATTTGTGAAACATTATCATTCCAAAATGGCTCTAAAATCAACTATGTAGCTGTTTTTGTTTTAAAAGTTTTAATGAAAAATATAAACAATAGAATCATACATTACGTATAGTACCTATGCAGAAATCTATTGTAAATGATTTCTGCATATAGTAGTACATTAAAATAAACACATTAAGTAATACATTTTTAAATAAAAAAAATTAACAATCAACAATTAAACAGTTCTTCTTGTAGACAGTAGAGAGTGATATGATTATGATGTATAAACTGTAACCAGAGTGGTTTGAGTCATACCAGCAATGGGATCACTTTGGGTACTCTTCATGGGCAATGGAACATTAAAACTTTAAGGATGTTGATCACAGACCCACATTTCCATGTTGATAGGACCAAGACTGCCAACTTATAAGATAGATTCCATTATTGTGCACATACTTGTTTTTTTGAAGACCACTGTAAACCAGGGGTCTCCACAAACTTTTCAGTATGAGGACCAGATTTATTTTTTTTATATCCATGGGCATTTTTTCTTTTTTAAGTGAACACATCACATTTAAATAAGTGAGTACATGTTACTTGGAGTTTTTTTTGTAATTAGCATGTTATGATTTAGAACAGTAAGAAACCTAAGTAAAACATAGCAAAGAAATTCTAAGTAAACTTGAGCCCATCAGAGTCCCCATCAAAGACCCCTTACAATGGTAATTCCCTTACATCAGAGTCCTCATCAGAGTCCCCCCTCTTACATCCATGTCCCCATCAGAGTGCCCTCCTACATCAAAGGGTCGCATAAAATGTTGTAGTGAGCTGGATATGGCATGCAGGCTGCAGTTTGAAGACCCCTGTCGTAGACCTTAAGACAAATTTTTTGGAATTACTGGTATTCTTTTCAAAATAATTTTGGAGTTTTCTTTGTAAATAACTGCAAAAATGTGAGAAATATTTGTCTAATAATCTACAGGGAGCCAGCATTTGCATAAATAAAATTTGTAAAATTAGGTAGATATATTTACTTAATTAAAGCTGCACTTCAGCTAAAAACAATTTTTGGCCATTTACACTGTGAGAATAAATTAACAATACTGGAGGGTGTGCAATGTGTGCCCAATTCTGTGTTATGTAGTTCTCTTACTTTCCTTCCTCTCCCTTCCCCATAGTGCAGTCAGCGTCGAACGTCCGTCCTTGAAACTTACAGTTCTGGCTGATGTACACACCGCTGTTTGCTCATGCTGTAGCTTGTCTATTCCAAAAAATCTTGCTTTTGTAGTAGTAGTAGGATAGCCTGATATCTTGGGGGGAGTTAAAGTATTGTGAAAACAAAACTGTCACCACTTTCATAAACTTTCTACACATCCTTTACAAAATATGAAAGCATACAGTTAATAATTTAGTGGAAAATATAAAACATTAAAACAGCGCAAAAAAAGAATTTATAATAAATACCACTGCAAAAAAAATATATAAAATTATAATTTCCATTCCAAAATAGGTGAAAAAATTATTATATCATAAAAATTATAAAAAACACATAAAGATTCTTGAAAGTCCTCTTTTCCAAAGAAATAAATTGTGCTTCCACCAAAAATAGTGCTCAAAAAATTATACCGCACTCACCAGATATTGGTGAAAAAACACCTTTAGGGCTTTTTTGGGGATCCTAAACCCAGTGTCAGGGCAGGGCTGTGGAACGGACAGGTAGGCCTAGTGGCAGGGTAAGGCACTGGCTGACGACAACCACCACCAACAGACCGAAGTCCCTCAGGCGCGGAGTCCCAGGCTGCCCTTCACCAGGGCCCCTGATGGTGGGGATGGACTTGACGCAGCCAGGAACCAGGTCACGGCCCCCGAGACACCCCGGCTGCGGTAATGGCCGCCGCCAATGGCGTGTAGCTGGTGAGAATGACAATAGCGTAGTCAGGCAAGCCGAGTCGACAACACCAGGACAAAACAGTACAGAACAGTAGACAGAGAATCACAGGTCACGGGCCGGGTTCAGCAACGGAAGGTCAGATCGAAGGAAAACACAGAGAATGGTCTTAATCACAAGCCGAGTCAGAATACCAGAAGAGTCACGAGCATATACACAGAGCTGTAGCAAGACAAAGACACAAGACACAAGTGCAAAGAGCATGTGCGGATCACAGGCTTATATGTACTCAGCCACACCCCTCTGGGGGATGGACCTCAGAGACCTGAAGGCATAAAAGCTTCCCACCATGCTCAGCAGAAATCCAAGATGGATGCCAGCACATGGAGTAACATAACCTCTGGGAAAAGGTAGGACCTTGACACCCAGTCAGTATGCCTCCAGATATCCCTGGATTTTCTCCACTCCAAACCAGAATATAGCCAGCCTCCAACCTCCAGGATCAACAGACACCACTCTCCAAGAAAAAGCTCAAAGTATTGTAGGGAAAAAAAACAAATATATAGCGTAATACTGCAACACTTGGTTATATTCAATTTTCAAGTGCCAAGCCACTCACATTCTTAATGATCAAAATCAGCATTTTATTGCATTTAAATGAATCCAAAACGCCACATCTCCAGGGTAATTTTCCTGAGATCCCACGGTCAGCAACAGATGACAGCACAGAGAATCTCCCATACACAAGATGGCCCCCGGTAACGCCGCACGCCGGCATGCGTTCCACTCACCGGAAGTGACGTATTACGTATGGCTGCGGAACCGGAAATGTGTCAACGCGTTTCACCCCTCCTCCAGGGCGTTTTCACAGACAACACCATTCCAGTCAAGCGCCATATATATGCTGGATGCAGAATCCTCCCCTCTAAATCTGACAGGCTACATGCAAATCATAAACCCTATTCAGCTGTCAGCTTTTACTATCGTGGGATCCCTTTACAATACACCATACTTCAACTTTATACAACTCAAGGGCACAATCCTTTTCTCTCAAACCCCATTAACAGGTATCAAAAAATGCATTCCTGCCGATCTCCCATTAACACTTTATAATAAAACATTTCTAATTAATTTATTAAATTAAAATTATTAAATAAGATTTTACAAAAAATATTTTAATGAAAATTGAAAATCTAAAAATTTTTTAATAAAAATAAAGATAAAAATAAAAAATATTAAAATAAAAAATAAAATAAAAAAGGAAAATTAAAAAATTGTAATAAAATAAAATTCAAATTAAAAAACATCTCCTAGGTATGCTCCCAGATAAGGCTATTTACCGATTTTACAAAAAAAGTTTATATCTATCTACATTTAACCCTTTAGGTACCAAGGTGCCCAACTGGTATATCCATTTTGTTTCGTTCTGTGAAACAGATTTAACCATATCACCCCCTCTCCAAGGGGTTCTGACTTTTTCTATACCACAAAACATCAAAAATTATGGATCTCTAATATGAATTAATCTATAATGATGCGATAAACTATGGTATTTATAACCCTTTTTTATGTCCCTAATGTGTTCCTCTAATCTTATAGATAATTTCCTAGTGGTCCTACCTATATACTGGAGATGACAAGGACATTCCAGCAAATATGTAACATAAGTACTATCACAAGAAATAAATTCTCTAATCTTATAAGACAACCCATTGGAACATGACTGAAATTGTACATAACTTTTATTCTTATCACCCTTCATATTTTTGCATGCCAAACATCTCCCACATTTGAAAAAACCAACTCTATCCAAAAAAGTTAGTTTTTTCAAGGGTGCATCTGGAACATTTTTAACCAACTTATTCCTCAGGGATGGTGGTTTCCTATAGATGAATTTAGGTTTATTTGGCAATAACTTATTTATTACCTCGTCTCTTTTTAAAATAGGCCAGTGATTCTTAATAATATTTTTAATTAGCTTATATTGATTAGAACCAAAAAAGATATAATTAATGGTCTACAACAACTAGAAAAGAATAAAGAGATTGTAATTAGGCCAGCTGACAAGGGGGGAGGGTGGTTATATTAAATAAGAGTGATTATTATAGTGAATTAAATAGGCTAGTTGGTGATATTACTACTTATGAGGTTTTGAAAGGTAACCCAACTAAGAAGTATAAAACAAAATTTGTGAAATTAATCAAAGAAGGTGAAAAAGAAGGTTTTTTGAATAAAAAGGAGGCAAAATATGTAATACCTGGTGCTCCGGTGATACCTGTAATTTATCAACTACCAAAAATTCATAAAGTATGAATTTTGGATTTGGCCATGTCACATAATTTCTTTTGGCATAATAAAAAGTTCTATAGACAGGCAATGGGGGTAGCTATGGGGGCTAAATATGCCCCTTCTGTAGCGAATTTGTTCATGAGTTGATGGGAGAGTGAGGCTATATTTAAAAATAAAAGACCGGAACTGTGGTTGTATAGGAGATTTATAGATGACATCGTAATAATATGGAATGGAACTCAAGAGGGTTTGGAGGAATACATTCAGGGAATGGGATGTAACACCTTCAATATCTCCTTTACCAATAATATTAGCTAAGTAGCTATAAACCTTTTGGATTTAACTATTTTTAGACATGGGTAGATTCCTAATCATAGTTGTCATCACAGAAATTGGTTGCGGGCTATTCCTAAGAGTCAACTAATTAGAATAAAACATAATTGTGATGGCAATAATGATTTTGAGGTACAATCTAAAATGGTGCTACAGAGATTTAAGGAAACGGGTTATAAGGAAAAAATCCTAATCAACGCATTAGAACAAGTCAATAAGATAAAGAGAGAAGATTTATTAAAAAAGAAATGGAAGGAAAATAATAATGGTGATTTGGCCTTTCGTACAGGTTTTTCTAATCAATATAAGCTAATTGAAAATATTTAACTAATATGTGAATAAAATATAATAAATAATATATAATATAGCCACAAATAAAAGCGCTCACAAAATATAAATAAATAATAACGGTATATATAAAATGTTATATTACTCCACCACCAAAATAAGTTGTGTGAAAAAAATAATAATACACTTAAATAATTAATGGATCCTCATAAAGTCCATTCAATAAAGTCCACATATCTTTTGTATATATGATCTTCAATCAAATGAAGTTATAGAATCTTAGCCTTCATCGATAATAAATCCAGTGCTCAACACCCCATCAAAATGCAAACTCACCAGATACTGGTGAAAAACCAGCATATCTTTGTACACTCAATATTCGTGATACACTCCACAGCTTACAGTGGGGCAAAAAAGTATTTAGTCAGCCACCAATTGTGCAAGTTCTCCCACTTATAAAGATGAGAGGCCTGTAATTGGCATCATAGGTAGACCTCAACTGTGAGAGACAAAATAAAAAAAAAATCCAGACAATCTCATTGGCTGATTTGGAAAGAATTTATTTGCAAATTATGGTGGAAAATAAGTATTTGGTCAATATCAAAAGTTAATCTCAATACTTTGTTATATATCCTTTGTTGGCAATGACAGAGGTCAAATGTCTCCTGGAAGTCTTCACAAGGTTGGCACACACTGTTGCTGGTATGTTGGCCCATTCCTCCATGCAGATCTCCTCTAGAGCAGTGATGTTTTGGGGCTGTTGCTGGGCAACACAGACTTTCAACTCCCTCCAAAGGTTTTCTATGGGGTTGAGATCTGGAGACTGGCTAGACCACTCCAGGACCTTGAAATGCTTCTTACGAAGCCACTCCTTCGTTGCCCGGGCGGTATGTTTGGGATCATTGTCATGTTGGAAGACCCAACCACGTTTCATCTTCAATGCCCTTCCTGATGGAAGGAGGTTTGCACTCAAAATCTCACGATACATGGCCCCATTCATTCTGTCCTGTACATGGACCAGTTGTCCTGGTCCCTTTGCGGAGAAACAGCCCCAAAGCATGATGTTGCCACCCCCATGCTTCACAGTAGGTATGGTGTTCTTTGGATGCAACTCAGCATTCTCTCTCCTCCAAACACCACGAGTTGTGTTTCTACTAAACAGTTCTATTTTGGTTTCATCTGACCATATGACATTCTCCCAATCCTAGGTCCCCCCGTGTGGTCCTGGGATTTTTGCTCACCGTTCTTATGATCATTTTGACCCCACGGGGTGAGATCTTGCGTGGAGCCCCAGATCGAGGGAAGATTATCAGTAGTCTTTTATGTTTTCCATTTTCTAATTATTGCTCCCACAGTTGATTTGTTCACACCAAGCTGCTTGCCTATTGCAGATTCAGTCTTCCCAGCCTGGTGCAGGTCTCCAATTTTGTTTCTGGTGTCCTTTGACAGCTCTTTGGTCTTCACCATAGTGGAGTTTGGAGTGTGACTGTTTGAGGCTGTGGACGGGTATCTTTTATGCTGATAACAAGTTCAAACAGGTGCCATTGATACAAGTAATGAGTGCAGGACAGAGGAGCCTCTTAAAGAAGAAGGTACAGGTCTGTGAGAGCCAGAAATCTTGCTTGTTTGTAGGTGGCCAAATACTTATTTTCCACCATAATGTGCAAATAAATTCTTTCCAAATCAGCCAATGTGATTGTCTGGATTTTTTTTCTCATTTTGTCTCTCATAGTTGAGGTCTAGCTATGATGCCAATTACAGGCATTTTTCACAGCAGCGTTGTAACCCACATCGTTACCACAGTGCTCCCTGCTCCTACAGTGGCGTCTCACCAGCCTGCACAGATGGTGTAGTTGCGGTCACATGATCCAGACATGTGACGTGGCGTACGTGATGACGTCACTACTTGATCACACACTAACACGTTTCGTCACACGACTTCTTCCGACACCCTCGGCTGGCTATATTCTGGTTTGGAGTGGAGAAAATCCAGGGATATCTGGAGGCACACTGAGTGGGTCTAGGATCCCCAAAAAAACTCACCAATATCTGGTGAGTGCGGTATAATTTTTTGAGCACTATTTTTGGTGGAAGCACAATTTATTTCTTTGGAAAAGAGGACTTTTAAGAATCTTTATGTGTTTTTTATAATTTTTATTATATAATAATTTTTTCACCTATTTTGGAGTGGGACTTATAATTTTATATATATTTTTTTTTTTGCAGTGGTATTTACTATAAATTCTTTTTAATGTTTTATTTTTTTTTGGTGTGGGTTTGCACTGATGAGCAGCAGCATTTATTTGTATATTTAGTACTAATTTGTACAAATTTTGGCGCTGGCGATTTATGTTTAAAATAATTTAGTGGACTCAAATAGGAAGTGAGTTAGATGGGCACTAGGGTCGAGGTCTTCAGCAATGCTGTCATCTGGAAATTGATAGAATAAAAGGATAAGTTCACCTTTCGTAACATGTTACACTCATATTCAGGGTGTAACATGTTATGATTGGACCGGCCCCCACTCCTTGTGACAGCTAGGCCTGCAGGTGCTCGTACTGTTGTATGCAGGCGTGCGCATATGAGCACACATATCCAGCTTGTCCTGACCTCGCTTGAATGCTACCTGCACTGACCTCGGCTTGCTTCTTGGACTCTGTTTCTGCCTACAGTATCTGCCTGATCTGCCTCACTGCTGCTGAAATTGGCCTGTGACCTGCCTTCTCTTCTGCCTGCCATCTATACTTGACCTGCCCGCCTGTTACCGATCTGGCCCGTCTGGCCCTGCATACAGCTTTACCTGCTATCAGCCTGCTCTGCTGTGTTATCTGCTCGCTATCAGCCTGCCTGATACCAGCCTGCTCTACTGTGTCACCTGCGGCCAACCTTCTCTGCAGGGACGTGTGCCTATAGCCAGCTACTTCACTCCAGGCATCTATTCAACAAGGCGTCAGCTATTATTCCGCAAACTATTGGACTGATCAGGAACTTATACCCCACCGTGCTCTCGTGGTTGCTGTTCCGCCTTCAGTGGCCCCTGAGCCGGAGCTGTATGAGAGACTTTCCTCTATACGTCAGGCCCCTAACGAGGTACGTGACAGTATCAGACAGCCATGTCTGAGCCTGCAAAAGGAACCTCTCCTATGGATGAGATCTGCCAGTACCTCTCCACCCTGACCCAAGCCATCAAAGTTCATCTGGAAGAACGTATGCAATCCTGGGCTACATCTATAAATTCTGCTACAGCATCTGCTTCTTCATCTGATACAGCACCAATAAACACTGCTAATGCACCCAGAGTGATGATGTGACCTCCTGAACCCAGGGTTCCCACACCAGAGAGGTTCTCAGGGGATCGAAGTAAATTCAGAGCGTTTCATAACGCATGTCGGTAATTCTTCTTGCAACCACAAACTTTTTCTTTGTAATCCATGAAAGTGGGGTTTATCATCTCTTTACTCCAGGTTGAACCTAAGACTTGGGCCCATTGGTTTCTAGAGGAAAAGAATGCACAGCTACACACTATGTCATCCTTCTTCGATGCAATGGTGTCAGGAATGGACTAGCCAGCAATGGTGGGACTCACCTGCCTTTTGATCTGCAGTACCAGGGCTGGCCAGCGGATGCTCCCAGCAATCAGAGACTCAACTTTGCAGCCAGCTAACACCTGGAACTGATTATGCTGGGGTATTTAAGGGATGGCCAGACTTGCAGACTCTGCCTTGGTGTTGTGTTTCTCTTGGGCCCTGTATCCTGTTCCCTGTTCCTGTCTGATTCTCTGCTGACCCTGCTCTGATCCCTGGCTTGTCTGACCATCCCTCTGCCTGACCCTCTGTACTACGCTGCCTGCTACCTGTTCTGATCCCTGGCTTGTGACCCTGACCATCCCTCTGCCTGACCCTCTGTACTACGCTGCTAGCTACCTGCTGAACCTGGCCTGTGACCCCGACCAATCTCCGCTTGCTCCCCCTGTACCTACCTGCCCAATTGATATTGACCCGGCCTGCCTGACGACGCTTGCTTGTATGTACTGTTATCTGTGGGTGGTTGGTTTGGTTTGTTTGCACTGTATTATGTTTAGTATTGCACTGCGTTCATGTTTGTATTGTTAGTGTTAATAAATTATATTGTTTATCACATATCTGAAGTCTGCGTTTCCCTGCGTCAGTCACACACCTCTGGTCACACCTGGGAGCCCTGACAAATGGTCTAGTTGTATGATGATCCTCAGCAAACTGTTACTGCAGAAGCCACACTCCATGTTCTCCAGCAATGCCGCAGAGTGGCTGAGGACTATGTTGTGGACTTCAGACGCTGGAGCGCAGATACTCTTTGGAATGATGCAGCACTGTGATACCAATTCCGCCTTGGCCTCTCAGAAGCCTTAAAAGATGAGTTGGCCAGGGTTGGAGTACCTAATACATTGGAAGCCCTGATCTCACTAACTATGCAGATTGACCATCGGCTCCGTGAGCACAGACTGGAACAGACTACTATGATGCCCAAAGCTTTGGCTTCTACTCATCCTGTTCCTGTTGATCCTAATTCTTCCGAATTTGAGACATCAGAACCAATGCAACTGGGATTGATGCGTCCTGCTCTCTCATCTGAAGAACATATTTGTCGCCGACAGAACAATCTCTGGGATGTACTATGGGAAGTCTGGCCACTATGTACGCACATGCCCTGCAAAGTTACGCAAGTCCCTGTCTATTTCTCCAGCTGCTCCTGACTGCCAGTAAAACTCACCTGGCTCTCCCTATCTCGTTTCAGCTTCCAGGAGGAGCAATTCCATTGACCGCCATTATTGACTCTGGGGCCTATAGTTGCTTTATTGACCTGGCCTTTGCAGCACAGCAGCATATTCCCCTAGAGCCAAAGACTCGAGGACTTTTGGTATACCTGGCCGTCGGTTCTTGCATTAATCAGGACTTGTAACTCAAGAGATGCCATTACTCGTTGTCACTCCCACTAAACACAAAGAACTGTTAAGTCTGGATGCTATTTCTTCTCCCCTGTTTCCTGTCATTTTGGGGCTACCATGGCTGCAGGCGCATAATCCACAAATTGGATCTCTGGAAGCATTAATTTCCAATCAACTTACTGCCAAGAACACTGCCTGTCTGAGCCCCTTACTCCGCCAGTGCCCCTGTTTTGTATGGACTCTGACAACTAGACACATCAGATGGTGCCCAAGGCCTACCGTGAATTCCTGGATGTATTCAGTAAAAGAGGGGCTGACATCCTTCCTCCATATCGTCCTTACGATTGCCCAATTGAATTACTTCCTGGGGCTGAGATTCCTTTTGAGCAAATTTTCCTCTTTTCAAAAGTGAACTGGAGGCCTTAAAGGAATATGTTGGTGAAAACCTAAAGAAAGGCTTAATTCGTCCATCCACTTTCCCAGCAGGGGAAAGAATCTCCTTTGTGGAAATGAAGGATCCTTCCCTTCGGCCATGCATGGACAACCGGGAGCTCAATAAAATCACTGTCAAAAACCATTATTCTCTTCCTGGTACCAGAACTCTTTCAGTGACTCAGATCTGCAACCATTTTCACCAAGTTGGATCTGCGGGGAGCTTACAACTTGATACGCATTAGAGAAGGGAATGAGTGGAAATTTGCTTTCCGCACCAGGTTTGGCCATTTTGAGTATTTGGTCATGCCCTTTGGCCTTTGCAATGCCCCTGCCACCTTCCAGCACTTCATCAACAATATCTTTAGAGACTTTCATTTTTGTAATAGTGTACCTGGATGATATCTTGATATCATTTTTGTAATAGTGTACCTGGATGATATCTTGATCTTCTCTATGTCCCTTGACTCACATCGGGAGAATGTCAAGAGCGTTCTCTGCTGGCTCCGACAACATGGACTATATGTTAAATCCGAGAAGTGCGAATTCGAGCGGCAGAAAATTCAGTTACTGGGTTTAGTAATTTCTACAGAAGGAATAAGAATTGACCCACAGAAGGTCTCTGCCATTCTGGATTGGCCTGCACCCACAGAAAGCAAGGTACCTGATTCCTATGGACTCCTGAGGCACAGGTTGCCTTTTAAACCCCAAAATTACTTTTTACCTCAGCCCCTATTTTAAGTCATCCGGATCTTGTTCTACCTTACATCCTAGAAGTAGATTCATCAGAGACTGAAGTAGGGGCAACGTCAGGGAAACGACGTTTCCCAACGCCAGGGACTCCAGGACTTCATTCACCCAGTGGCGTTCTTATCTCATTAACTCACACAAACAGAGAGGAACTATCATGTGGGGGATCAGGAGCTTCTTGCCATCAAAGCTGCCCTTGAAGAGTGGAGATATTTGCTTGAGGGGGCAGCACATCCAATACTCATCTACACTGATCACAAAAACCTTGAATACCTATGGATTGCCAAAAGTTTGAAGCCACGCCAAGCTAGGTGGGCATTATTTGATTTGTATTTGTATTCCACATTACCTACAGGCCTGAATCAAAGAATGTTAAGCCGCATGCACTTTTCCACATGTTCTAGGATCCCAAGGAACCATCAGTGCCAGATACTATTCTGTCTGATGGTAACTTCCTGTTGTTGAAATCTGATCTTTCATCTAGAATTAAGCAAGCTTCCATGAATATTACCAGCTCTCCCTGAGTCAATTTGGTGGCTAGGGAAGGGATGTTGTGGAAGGAGGATAAGTTTTTCGTGCCAGAAAAGATTCTTTAGCTTTCCTGGGGCTTTGTCACGACCATCCCTTGGCAGGCCACTTTGATCTGGTACAACGCATGTTCTGGTGGCCGTATCTGGAAAAGAACTGTAAAGAGTATGTCAATTCCCGTGCCACCTGTACCTGAAACAAGAGTGCCAGGACCCGAGTCTGTGTGTTACTCAGACCTTTGCCAGTTTCAGACAGACTATTAGGGATCCGGGTATGACCAGAAATGTGTGGACTGACACAGGGAAACACAGGCTCCAGGTATAGTATAAACAGTACATAAACGCTGTGCAAGACTAAACATAAACACAGTGCAACCAAACCTTCAACAGATAACAATAGGAACAATACTAAACGTAGTCGGGCAGGCCGGGTCGGTATCAAACGGGCAGGCAAGGTACAAGGAGCAGGCGGAAGCGTAGTCAGGAATCGCCGAGGTCAGGACAGGCAGAGTTCATGCAGAGTCAGGATTAAAGCAGAATCAGGATCAGGCAGGAAGCAGACAGGATGCAGGTACAGGGGCTCATGGGAAACATACACCAAGGCCCTGATCACAGGCCTGGCCATTCCTTAAATACACCTGCTGTAATCAGCCTCAGGTGATGGCTCTTTGCTGGAGTCAGCCTCTGGTTGCTGAGAGCACTCGCTGGCCAGCCCTGGTACTGCAGTCCACAAGGCAGGTGAGTCCCACCACCACTGGCAAGTCCATTCCTGACACAGACCTTGAAGGATGATCTCCATGGACTTCATAGTGGAGTTTTTGCCATCTGAAGGGTACACGGCCATGTTTGTGGTTGTGGATCGGCTGTCTAAAATGGCTCATTTCCTTCCTCTGAAGAATATGCCCATGGCCATGGAGACTGCTCTGGTTTTTGTCAAATTGTGAGACTTCACAGGGTCCCTGTGAATATTGTCTCAGATCAAATTCACTTCAAGATTTTGGAGAGCCCTATGCCAAGTCTTGAAAATCAAGCTTTCCTTATCTTCTGCCTATCATTCGCAGACTAATGGGCAAACTGGGAGGACCAATCAGACTCTCGATCAGTACATTAGGTGCTTTACTTCATTCATTCAGGATGATTGGGTTTCACTGTTATCCTTGGCAGACTTCACCTATAACAATGCCAATCACTCTGCCACACGACAGTCCCCATTCTTTACCAACTATGGGTTCCATCCATCTTTCTTGCCTGATTTTGTTCCAGAATCTATGGTCCCAGCTGTTCAGAGCACCGTGGATTTCCTCAGTTTCCTTGTTGCAAGAAGCTGTGACTAAGGCACAAATGAACAGTAAAAGAGCTTTTGACAAAAGAAGAAGGGGGGAACTGGTTCTTCAGCCTGACGATAGGGTATGGCTGTCCACAGCAAATCTGAAGCTAGCCTGAAGATCGAAGAAGCTTGTACCTAAATTTGTGGGTCCGTTCCCAGTAAAGAGGAAGCTTAATGAAGTGTCTTATGAATTATCTTTACCAGAATTGTTAAAAATCCACCCAGTATTTCATGTATCGCTGTTAAAGCCTGAAGTCTCAGACCCTTTTCCAAATAGAAGATCTGACCCACCTGAACCTGTAATTGTTAATGGGGATGAGGAATATGAGGTGGAAGCTATTGTGGACTGCAGAAAAAGGAGGAACTGGTTGCAATACCTTATTAAATGGAGGGGGTACGGTCCAGAGGAGAACTCCTGGGAACCTGAACAGAATGTCCATGCCAAGGAACTTATTCATGCTTTCTTCCGCAGTCATCCGGAGAAAAGAAGCCAACTGGGCATGCAGAGGCTGCCCGTAGGGACATGCTGGCTGTAGCATAAATGAGGCTACTAGACCCATACGAATGCACAGACGTGGGCCTGCAGGTGCTCATACTGTTGTGTACAGGCATGCGCATAAGCTGGCACGCGTGCACGGGAATGCGCATCTGCAAATTCTGGCGCCTGTTGGTCTATATAAGTGCAGCAGTTGCACTAGCGAATTTCTGTCCGATCTGCAGCTCTCCCTGTGTTCCTTTGTCTGTTCCTGTATTGATACCCCTGATTGACCCGGCTTGTCCTGAACTCGCTTGAATGCTACCTGCACTGACCTAGGCTTGCTTCTTGGACTCTGTCTGTGCCTACAGTATCTGCCTTATCTGCCTCACTGCTGCTGACTTTGGCCTGTGACCTGACTTCTCTTCTGCCTGCCATCTATGCTTGACTTGCCTGACTGTTACCGATCTGGCCCATCTGACCCTGCATCCAGCTTTGCCTGCTACCAGTCTTCTCTGCTGTGTCATCTGTCCACTGTCAGCCTGTCTGCTACCAGCCTGCTCTTCTGTGCCACCTACTGCCAGCCTGCTCTGCTGTGTTAACCGCCCACTATCAGCCTCCCTGCTACCAGCCTGCTCTACTGTGCCACCTGCAGCCAGCCTGCTCTTCAATGACATCTGCAGCAAGGCATCAGCTATTCCTCCTCAGACTACTGGACTGATCAGGCACTCATACCCTGCCATGTTCTTATGGTTGCTGTTCTACCTTCAATGGCCCCTGAGCCGGAGCTGTACGAGAAGCCTTCCTCAACACGTCAGGCTCCCTAACAAATTACGTGACACACACTCCTCTTTAATCTCTTTTTACTTATTTTTTGTTTCTTTTCTTCTCTCCTTTTCCCACTACCCATATATATTTTACTGGTAATTTTTACCAATACTCTATATGTGTAAAAAATATTTGCTTAGTGAAAATTGTATAACAATGAGAGTGCTACTACCAAAAACATTTGAATACTGAACTTTTAAAAATTGTTTCCCTTAACTTAATAACTCCTAAATTAAGTATGCTCCATACACCTGATGATGCTGCTTGGTGGTGAAACATGTCGGGCGGGGCCTAGGCAAAGAAGTCACACGTATGCCGACATTGAGATTTCAGCGACTGTTTGATATGCACTCTGATTTCTTGTATTATTGTGAGTATATGTCTACTTTTAATAAATACTAGTTTTTATGATATAACACCATTGCGGCTCTTTTGGTATTCTCTTCAGAGGGATATTACATCTGTAAAAGTGGAAGAATTTCTTCTCTTGACTGTGACAGCATGGAGATAAAGTGATGAGATCTTGATGATAGCAGGATTAGTGCCGATTGAGAGCACACAAGTGTGTATTGATCTCTTGACATTGAGATCAATGTATTTGGCAAGAGGCTGAGTATTCATTTGGTGGAGGAATCATAATTTATCACTTTGAAGATCCTTTTCACTTTTGGAATTTGCGTTGGACTGAGCACTTTATGTTTGAAATTGGCACTATTCAGCAAGAGCACAGTATCTTAAACTGTGTTATAATAATGTAGCACTGCCCCCGTAGGAGTTGCTGAAGATTTGGGTTCCCCTATTTTCCTGCACAGTCAGGCAACACGTATTTTGCACAGACTTGCATTCTGGAGACAGTAAACAGTCCTTGAACTTGTTTTTTTTTTAGTTCTTTTAAGGGTACTGAACTTAGATGGGGTAAGGGGTGTATGGGATGCCCAAGGAACAGTGAACTGGAGTGGTCAAACTCCCAAGCAACTATGGACAAGGGGGAGGTATCAAGGTACTGATCTGCAGAGTCTCTCAGCCCTAACCCAAATTTGACCCTGCTGACTATTTCCAGACTGCTGCTTAGCCTTTCTATCTAACAGTCAGAAACTAGCTCCCCTGGGTATCTAGAAGGGCGCTACATTAACCACTTGCCCTCCTGAGGATTTACCCCCCCTTCCTGACCACGCCATTTGCGTTACGGCACTGCGTTACTTTAACTGACAATTGCGTTATAATGCACGTTGTGATTTATGTCCTTTTTTTCCCACAAATTGAGCTTTCTTTTGGTGATATTTGATCGCCTGTTTTTTTGCGCTATAAAAAAGAAAAGACCGACAATTTTGAGAAAAAAACAATATTTTTGACGTTTTGCTATTAAACATGTCCAGTAAAAAAAATCAAATCTCGTCATAAATGTAGGCCAAAATGTATTCTGCTACATGTCTTTGCTAAAAAAAATCTCAATACATGTAAATTAATTGGTTTACGTGAAAGTTATAGCATTTACAAATGGTGGTATATATACTGGGATTTTTTTTTTTTTACTAGTAATGGCGGCAATCAGGGACTTATAGCAGGACTGCGGTGGGCATTCTGACACTGGGGGGAACTGACTTGGTGTCACTGACATCCCCAGTGACACCAATACAGTGATCAGTGCTAAAAAGAAGCACTGACACTGTACTAATGGCACTGGTCAGGAAGGGGTTAACATGAGAGGTGATCAAAGGGTTAACTGTGTGCTGTTTTACTTGTGTCTGTGTCTGTGTGCTTCACTGTAAGCACACTACTTTGCATGACTGTGCTTTGCACAGCCATCCAAAGCAGTGTGCACGAGCTGACAGGGAGGAGAACTGTTTGGTTTACAAACAGTTCTCCTCCCCGTCGGAGATGCTCGGCAATCACCGGGCACTGGCGATTAATCACCGGCCAGGATCCGGTGATTGGCAGCCGTGACTGCGAATGGTGGCGCCGGTAGGGTGCGTGCGTGCCTCGCACGTGCCCCCTACCTGGAAATGTAAAAATCACTTATATACTGTATACATGATTTTGTGCACCCGTGCCGCCCTGAAGCAGTATTTCTGCTATAGAACGGTCGGGAAGGGGTTAATAAGGTACTTGATTGTTTATATTTTGTTAGTTTAAGATTTATTAAGGTGAGAAGTACACCAAGTTAAGGGAAACTATTTTTAACAATATCAATACAGCCATTATGTCAGTAAAGTGTGTCAAATTCTTTATTGAATCACAATGTCTTTTGAACTTTTAAATCCTAAGCGTGTGGTGTTAGCCTTGCCTAAATTCATTTCTTAGATCCATAGATTACAATGGATACAGCCCTGTTCTCATCTCTACCTACTCAACCCCACCATCACCAT
Source organism: Staurois parvus (assembly GCF_062004578.1). Lineage (NCBI taxonomy): Eukaryota > Metazoa > Chordata > Amphibia > Anura > Ranidae > Staurois > Staurois parvus. The sequence goes on from NW_028317882.1 coordinate 14,368,270, forward strand.
AACATCTCTCCATGTACAGGATGTTTTCAGATTATAAGATTTCTTTCAGGATCAACAGGTATTTTTTGCACTTATTGAACAGACATAACAAAACAACATCAATTGTATTTTTAGCAGAGCAAAAGGAAACAAATAAAAGAAGTTCATTGTTAGGGTTTGTATACATGTAGTGTTACCCCCATATGAGCCACTGGATAGGATGGGTGCTCTGTTCTTTGCCTCCAACTTTTTAAGATCCTCAGCCCCTTAAACCCACCAAGTTAAGTGTACAAATACCCAATCACAGGGATACTGGGTACCCAGTAGCAATTAGCAATGCTATATCAAGAAACAGGCACCAAACCAATTAGCAGAGATAAACTTATTATATTTCCCCTCACAAGATTAAAACCAAATAAACACAAAATAAAGGACAATGGAGGTAACACAGTTCAGCATGCAAAGTGACTAACAGTAAGTGTTAAGCACAAAATGACATTTAATATCCAGACCAGCATAAACAGTAGCAACACCATTGTAGTGCCGCAGTGAGCAGTAGTAAAACTTGATCTAATAAACACAAGAACTATACTACTAGAGTGCATTGATAGCAGCTATGCTAGGCCTAAAATGACTGGGTGAACACTGCCAATTATCAAACTGGTAAGAAGGGTATGAAAGAATAAAGGGTATTGGCAACATGGTTTCATGGGATGGGCAGTCCTATGGATTGTTGTTCTGTCAGCTATTTTTGGGGCCCTTTCGGAAGCATTGGTGCAGTGTGGTAAGGTACAGTGCAGTTTTGGCACAGGGTGACGTAGATGCGGGTCAGAGGTGGTGACGACACAAAGTTTATGTAAGTGTGGTATAAAGTTGGTGTACGCACAGTATGGAATTGGCATAAGTGAGTTACAGAGCTGGTAAAGGTGTGGTATAGATCTAGTATAGCTATGAAATAGAGCTGATGTGCTAGGTATTTGTCTCTCAGTGGATCAGTTCTGTTAAAAGTGTCAAAGATGGGCAGACTGCCCTCTCACTAATTTCCAGGAGATTGTGGCAAACACTTGCGGTGGAAGAGGCCCCCTCAGTCTCCTTCTGAAGCCTCTGTAGTTCAACAGTATGACGCAGAGAATGGATGAATAGTGCAAAGGCAGTGATGAGGGAGGTGTTGTCGTGCCTCTGGTGTTTCTGGTTCCTGCCTCAAGCTTGCGTCTTGCTGGCTTGGTTTCTGCTGACAGATGAGTACACTGGTAGTCATCCAGTGAGGAACCAAGAGAGCAGATTGAGGCTACATGGCAGCTTTCTCAGACTACAATACCCATGGTTCCATGTAGGAGCTGTCATAGGCTCTCATCAAGAGTGCCAGACTATGGCCATCCTTTCTACCTAGCTAGTACAGCTTCTATTAGTGTAAAGCAATCTATATGTGGTGGGCCTTTCAATCATCCACTCGTTCTCCATTCATAGATTGCTTTCCATTCCATTTTTCACAAAGAAAAATAAGCTGCCAGGGAACATGTAAACTGCATTTTTTTTGTAACTGTCAGTGTATAGTAAGTTGTACCCTACAGATGCACCACATCACAGGCAGGTTTAGAACACCCCTTAGCTGGTTACTTAAAGGAACAGGGCATTTTGTTATGTTTCACTTTTTTAAAGTTTATTTTTGATGACAGTGCAGTTACCAATGAAGTGGCAGCAAAATTGGCATGATATAATGATAGAAAAATAACAGTATTCCTTCTGGTAGTACAGTTTGAGAATGAGCTAATGTTACTGAGTTCAGTAATTGACACTAAGCATTCAGTGTTGGGTAGATGGCGGTCAGTCCATTATTAGGTAATTGGAGGAAAGGCCTCAGCCAACAGATCATTAAATGCTGTATAATTTAGGTGAGAGGCGGAAGATCAATTGGATAGTCATTAGTTAATAGCCTGGTTTTATTCCATTGAGAAGCATTGTACTATAGTTTGTTAGGTATCAGTAGTCAAACTTTTAATAAAGGATTCCCAGACATCAAAACATTTGTGGTCATACATTTCCTTATGTAAAATGGCCTCTACCCATTCCATACGGGAAAGCATAAGACAGTTTATTTGCAAAGTAGATAGTAGGGGAATCTGGGTAAATGCATTTATGTAGGATGGCTTTCCTTGCCATGAGAGATATAACAGTGAGCAGTGTTGTTTGCAGCTTCTGGAAAATTTGACTCCTGGAATGTCGATCAAGCCAAAAGGTGCCCATTCTGGAGATAGGCTAAATAGTTCACTACATGTGTGGTAGAATAACATATTACTGTGGTCCAAAATCATTTGATTTTGGGGCACAATCAGAAGGAATAGGTCCACATCCAGCTGACCACATTTCATGCAAATAAAGGAAGTACTTAGGCCATTGAGGGCATGGGAATATACTATATATGAGAAGTGGAAAAACCAGAGTATCATTTCACAGTACATCATGGCTTTAGGTACGCTCAAGGATGAATATAATGATTTTAGAAGGGTATCGACTTGAAGTGGGGGGAAGTCCTGGTCCATTTGTTAAGTCTTGTCCTTATGGACAGTCCAGTGGTTTTTGGGAAAAAGTTATACAGTGTTGAATTCCCCTTTTTTCTGGGTTGTGGTAGACGAGAAGTGTGTCCAATGAATTTTCCCAGTCTTTCCTGGAGGGTTTTTTGTAATAGAAGTAATATAATAATTTGCTTTTATGAAGATGAATGGATTATTGGAAAGATGTGGGAATTTTACATGGGTACAATGACACATTTTTTTTTGCAGCAAAGGCCTTTGTGGTGCCATTATTTTAAAATGGGAAGTCCTGTGGATTCTGTAAGGTATAAGTTGTTCCACAAGAAAAGAGATGCATGGCTGTTCAACATGCAATGAGTGCAGGCCTTATGCCATGCCAACCATGTGGTATACAGGAGGGGGTTCGTAGTTACCTCGGGGGGAGTTCTTTGTGAGTATTGTAACCCATTGAAATATAATTATTTTCAGTACATTAAGATTGACATTAGAATGTCAGTGGCCTGCTATTCAGGGTCACTCACATGGACAGAACAGCCCTCTGGAACTTGTATGCTGAATAGCAGGACTCAGCTGGTGAGCAGGGCAGTCATGGACTACATTTCCCAAGAAAGGTAGTGTGTGGGCAGGGGCATATAAATGTCAAAGCCCGGGAGACTGGCCAGGAGAGACTGAAGGAGAAGGAAGTATGCTGACGGCTGAAGAGCTGAACTAGGCCAAGTTTGGAGAGAGAGGAAGAGTGGAAAGAGCCTACTGACCAGTTGATCTGCCAGGCAAATGTGACAGCAGGAGACCAGATGGGACTCTGAGTCTGAACTGGAGAGTCCATGGACTGACTCCGTCTGTAGGGATAGGCGGACCCCTACGATCTACCGGACTACTTTGATCAGGTGAGAGAGACCCATACACCTACTAACTAAGTGAATACTGACAATTTGCCACCTCAGCTATCTACCTACATATAGTTGTGAACGTTACATATAGTTTCCCCCATTTTGTGGCCTTGATCTCCCAGCCGCCATCGTTGGGATACATCTGCATTACAGTTTTTCATACAAGCTGACCGCAGGACATACAGTTGCTGGCTATGATAAAGCAGTGCCAACTGAAACAATAAGTTTTCCCTTTTTCAACTAAGCAGGATCCCTACTACTGTTCATTTTGCCTTGATATTCAGAGAGGGAGTTATCTTTGTCCATAGACACTATTGCCAATTGTTGCTATTCATCACTTCAAGCCTGCCCTATGCTTGGTGCACTAATTCGATACCACCAATAGGAAAAAAGTGTTAAATCTCCCCTTTACCCCCACTATCGTCATGTTGCCATCCAGAGAAACTAAATTCCACACCTCAACTCAACTTCATGCCAACTGGGCCCCAACAAGTGTGCAGAAGACACTCTAGTGCTCTTAAAGGGAGATTTAAAATGAGAATTCTCTTTACTTCACATCTAATTCTTCTCATCTAGTTCTGAGGACCAACAGTAAGCTTATCTGTTTCTTGATAGGGAAACTCATACAAATGAGCGAAGAGAGGCCACTCCAGGTGGAAACATGTGAACAGTTAATCATGAGCTTACCACTGCTGCCTTCTTAATCATTTGCATGATGAAGAGAACTAAAAAGAATAGGCGCTGTGGAAAGTGCTCTCAGTCAAGCACCTTAATGAAGGTGCATCTTTATTGGGTGAGATAAAGTAGCAAATATAATAAAATTTGACCAGCCTGAAGTGAACAGTGTGACTCCAACAAACGACCCGTCTGCTCTGAAGAGAGCTGAGATCGGAGAACACTCCTGTCGCCTTCAAATCACATAGTGTCAGCGTACCGGCATCCCGGGTGGCGTCATCACAGCAAGCAAAAGCAGTGTCCAGCGTCAGCTTCAGCTGGGAGCGTATGCAGGGTTACCAAGACGACATGTTTTGCGCAGTTGCGCTTTGTCAAGTTTCTGGTAGCCCTAGCCGGCACCCATTATATAGAAGACCATTAGAGGGAAGGCTGGCTGAGTGTAATTAGCAGGGGATGGGGTGTCAATCAGAGCGGAGGGCTTGTCCTGAAGCAATGCTGAATACACATTTCGAAGTACAAATTGCAAATTACAGAAAGTGGTGCCAATTAATGGAGTGATATGTATAAGAACACTACTGGAAAACATGATATACTTTTATCTTTAGCAGAATTAATGTAATAATAAAATCAATAAAAGGAAAAACTTTCTTGTGGGAGAGCTCTAAGTTAAAAATGACATCGCTGGTACATGGAAGCTATGTAAAAAAATGCATTTATAGTGAGGTAATTTTGGGTATATGGACAAAGAAAGGAGGGAGGGGGGAGGTTGGCATATGAAGGTAAAAATGACTGTATAATAGGTACTGTTAAAAGAAATATAGTAAAATCAATATGGGTATCAAATTAGGTAGCTCACATGTTCGTAATCAAGTAAACGCAATAGATGTGTAGTAACATATATTCATAATTGAGTGAACACAATATATACGTGGTAACAGTGAAAGTTAAAAAACAAGTGTTAAAAGAAGACAATAATGTATATAAAAGAAATATCAGTACATAACCGTAAATAATGGTTGAGCGAAAAAAACAGGAGGATCCTAGTTCCGGGGACTATTGGTCATACTTGTTAGATAATGCTATGGATTTCAAGATCCTCATTGAGACCATTGGGGGTCATATAACCTAACATGTAGATCCAGAACATCTCTCTCCTACATAAACAGGCTAGTCTTTCGTTGTCAGTAAATGTACCCTTTGGAATATGTTTGATTGCTAAGACCTCAAGAAAACTGAAATTCTTTTGATGAGAGTGCAAAACGTGCCTGGGGACACTATGCTTATCTCAACCATCTCTTATATGCCTTCTATGCTCCCCTATACGTTTGCGCAAAGGGTGTGTGGTTCGGCCTACATATAGGAGCTTACACGGGCATGTGAGGACGTATATATGACGTGGTCGGTTGCACACGTAATAAACTGGTGAATGTTATAGCTGTTGCCCTGGGAGTCCAACACCTGTGATCTGCCATGGGTGATGGACTGACAGGTGAGACAACCTCTTTTGCTGCATTTATAGATACCTGTTCTGTCGTCAAATGTAGGAAGGGGGCCGTTATCTTTGTATGTGGATGGTGACATTTTGCTTGGGGCTAGATTATTTTTCAAGGTACGGGCTCTCTTGAAAGTTACTTGTGGGGCGCGTGGGAGAATAGGTGCTAGTCTAGGATCTAATTGTAAAATGAGCAAGTGTTTGCGAATGATGTTGGTAATGTCACGATGTCACAACTTCATAATTACTCAAAACCCCTTCCCCCTCCCCCTTCTATAAATCAAATACACAGCACGATCAACCCAACACCATCATCACCCATTGAATCTACATCCATCAATCTATTAACTCAATATTCCGATACCATTGCTGTTCCCCTTCCTAACCCCCTCCTTCCTAACAATGAAATAGCCTCCAGTACTAATCTTTCTAATCCCATCTCGTCCATTAGTACAGACTTACCACTAAATAATTATTTTTCAATTCCTAATCAAACCCGTTATGGTCCTTTATCTCAGGACCTAAATTCCTTCATCACAGGAAATTCTAAACTTACTACCATCAGAAAGCGATCCCAGCTCCCTTCCACAATTTTTTTAGAGACCTTGCCAATGGGGACATTAAAATAAAAAAAAAAAAACTAGAAGAGGAAGACATGGTGGAAAGAGACTCCAGGCTAAAAAAAGAAAGAGAAACTAGACCCACCGAACACAATAGCACAGTAAAGATTTTTAATCTCTCCTCACACACACTATCCAATGATGAGCTATCTTTACTCCGGAAAGGACTCAGTTTCTCTCCTGCATCAGGCCCTAACAAATTTTTTTATCCGGTCTTTAACTATCAAAAGACATAATTCTAATATCTCCCCATCTGACACTGATCCTGAAACTATTAGTATTGATTCTCAAACTATCAATACAGACTCTTCTTTTCAAGATGATGATAGAATATTAGTCCAGATGCTAGAGGATCTATGGATGGAAATCCATCCTTCTAACACGCAAACACCCAATATTTCCTTAGACCCAGATATCATTCACACCAATTTTAAATCCAAATCCAGTTTTTTTCCAGTACAGTCCGAGGGACCATACACCGAGACCTTCTACCAGGCAGCCTATAAAGATCTTCTCAGCTTGTGCAATAATCCACCTACTAGTTACAACATGAGCAATTCCGCAGCACAAGCCTTAAAAAACTTAGAGAATAATAAAAACATTGTCATTAAGCAAGCTGATAACGGAGGATGTCTTGTTGTACAACACACCAGCGATTACATCAATGAGTCCATTCATCACCTTTCTGATATCGACACATATCAGCTACTAAAGGCAGATCTCTTACCAGAGTATCAAATAGCCCTCAAATTACTCATTGAAAAAGCCTATAACGATAGTGTAATAAATAAGAGAGAAAAGTATTTCCTCCCCCCATTTGTAGTACTCCATATTTTTATAATTTGCCAAAAATACACAAATCTACTACACATCCCCCTGGTCGCCCTATAATTACAAGCACAAATAGTTTCACTAATGGCCTCTTCAAGTATATTGACTATTTCCTTTCCTCCAACCACTAGTTGTACAATTGCCTTCCTACATCAGAGATTCCAGTCATGTGATAGAAATCCACAGCCATTACTAGTGGAAACATGGGTATCATTGGTCGTCACTTGATGTAACTTCCTTATACACATCAATCCCCCACCAAATAGGCCTACAGGCCCTTCAATATTTCTTATCCTCTGAAAGTTCTATTAACTCCACCCAAGCCAAATTTTTTATTGAATGTACAGAATTTTTCCTTACCCATAATTATTTCCTTGACCAATTTTACTTGCAAACAAAAGGGACTGCGATGGGAGCGAATTTTACCTCTTGTTACACCAATCTCACAATGGCCTTTTGGGAGAAACAATATATAAAAGTAAACAACCCTTTTGCCAAATATATAGTTTTTTTTGGAGCGTTATATTGACGACATTTTATTAATCTGGGGTGGTGATTTGAATAAATTTTTATCTTTTGTCGCATATTGCAATTCAAACTACCTTGGACTTTCTTTTACTCATGGTTTTTAACTCTCAAGATATAATCTTTTTAGACTTGGTTCTATCAGCCACAGATAATGAAATTTTCAGTTCAAACTACACCAAACCCACTAGTGGGAACCCATATCTACACTATTCCAGTTGTCACCATCCAGCCTGGAAAAATAATGTTCTCAGTGGCCAATTCCAAAGACTAAGGAAGAACTGTTCAAAATTATGTGACTACCAAGAACAAGGTTCTCTCGTTTCAAAAAAAAATTTCTGAGAAAGGCTATCCCCCTTCCCTTATTAAAAATGCATACACCAAACACAGCGTATTGAAAGACCGAATACATACTCAGGCCCGTGACCAGCCCAACTTGGTGAGGTTTATCACTGGTTTCAACACATCACATCGTGACATTACCAACATCATTCGCAAACACTGGCACATTTTACAATTAGATCCTAGACTAGCACCTATTCTCCCACAAGCCCCACAAGTAACTTTCAAGAGAGCCCATACCTTGAAAAATATTCTAGCCCCAAGCAAAATGTCACTGTCCACCTACAACGATAACGGCCCCCTTCCTACATTTGACGACAGAACAGGTTTCTATAGATGCTACAAAAGAGGTTGTCTCACCTGTCAGTCCATCACCCAGATCACAGGTGTTGGACTCCCAGGGCAACAGCTATAACATTCACCAGTTTATTACGTGTGCAACTGACCACGTCATATACGTGCTCACTTGCCCATGTAAGCTCCTATATGTAGGCCGAACCACACACCCTCTACGCAAACACATAGGGGAGCATAGAAGACTTATAAGAGACGATTGCGATAAGCATAGTGTCCCCAAGCACTTTTTGCACTCTCATCCAAAGAATTTCAGTTTTCTTGAGGTCTTAGCAATCAAACATATTCCAAAGGGTACATTTACTGACAACGAAAGACTAGCCCGTTTATGTGGGAGAGAGACGTTCTGGATTTACAAGTTAGGTTCCATGACCCCCAATGGTCTCAATGAGGATCTTGAAATCCATAGCATTATCTAACAAGTATGACCAATAGTCCCCGGACCTAGGATCCTCCTGTTTTTTTCGCTCAACCATTATTTACGGTTATGTACTGATATTTCTTTTATATACATTATTGTCTTCTTTTAACACTTGTTTTTTAACTTTCACTGTTAGCACGTATATATTGTGTTCACTCAATTATGAATATATGTTACTACGCATCTATTGCGTTTACTTACGAACATGTGAGCTACCTAATTTAAAAACCGACACTGATTTTACTATATTTCTTTTAGCAGTACCTATTATACAGTCATTTTTACCTTCATATGCCAACCTTTCCCCTCCTTTCTTTGTCCATATACCCAAAATTACCTCACTATAAATGCATTTTTTGACATAGCTTCCATGTACCAGCAATGTCATTTTTAACTTAGAGTTCTCCCTCAAGAAAGATTTCCCTTTATTATTTTATTGTTTTATTATTACATTAATTCTGCTAAAGATAAAAGTATATCATGTTTTCCAATAGTGTTCTTATACATATCACTCCATTAATTGGCACCACTTTCTATAATTTGCAATTTGTACTTTGAAATTTGTATTCAGGATTGCTTCAGGACGAGCCCTCCGCTCTGATTGACACCCCATCCCCTGCTAATTACACTCAGCCAGCCTTCCCTATAATGGTCTTCTATATAACGGGAGCCGGCCAGCGTTACCAGAGACTTGACAAAGCGCAACTGCGCGAAACATGTCGTCTTAGTAACCCTGCATACGCTCCCAGCTGAAGCCGATGCCGAACACCACCTTTGCCTGCCGTGATGACGCCACCCGGGATGCCGGGACGCTGACACCACGTAATTTGAGGGGACAGGAGCATTCCCTTCAGAGTGGACAGGCCATCCGTTGGAGTCACACTGTTCACTTCAGGCTCGTAAAATTTTACTATATTTGCTACTTTGTCTCACCCAATAAAGATGCACCTTCACTACGGTGTTTGACTGAGAGCATTTTCCACAGCGCCTATTCTTTTCAGTTCTCTGTTTCTTGATAGTTGTTCCTGCTCACTGGGGATTCAGCAGTCCTCTCAGATTGGAGGCAGTGGATTATTTCTGAAAGCAGGCCTGCTAACAGTTATTGTTACTTTATTGTGAATGTTGTTACTTTTGCTTATAATCGCCAAGAGTGAGTATATTTGCTGCATATATCAGTGTCATTCTGTTCTTTTTGACCAAGTTACCTTTAATTCCAATATAAACCTCATATTGGTTTATACTAAGTTGTGTGTGAGTCCATTTTACAGTTGTGATTTATTTTGGTCACAAGAGCACGGTGGTGTCAGCAGAGGTTGGGCTTTCAGCAAGAGGTCCAAATTGACAGGGAATCCAAAAATGATTAAGCAACCCTTAAAGGGGTAGTGCTACAGTATGAAGAACATACAGTGGGGAAAATAATTATTTGATCCCCTGCAGATTTTGTAAGTTTGCTCACTTACAAAGAAATTAATTATAATTTTATCATAGGTATATTTTGATAGAGACAGAATATCAACCAAAAATCCAGAAAACAACAGGATTCAAACATTGTAAATTGATTTGCAGTTCACTGAGTAAAATAAGTATGTGATCCCCAAGCAAAACATAACTTAGTACTTGGTGGAAAAACCCTTGTTGGCAAGCACAGATGTAAGACCTTTCCTGTAGTTGTGTTCTGGCTGAGGGCAGATGGTTCCCATCCAAGATTTTACAATACATGGCCCCGTCCATTGGCCGCTCAATGCTGAAAAGTTTGCTTGTACCTTTAGAAGAGAAACAGCCCCAAAGCATAATGTTTCCACCTCCGTGCTTGACTGTAGGGATGGAGTTCTTAGGGTCATAGTCAGCATTTTTCTTCCTCCAAACACAGCAAGTCGAGTTAATGCTAAAGAGCTCAATTTTGGTCTCATCTAACCATAGCACTTTCTCCTAATCATTCTCTGAATAATTTAGATATTCATTGGCAAACTTCAGACGGGCCTGTACATGTGCCTTCTTGAGGAGGGGACTTGCGGGCACTGCAGGATTTCAATCTATAGTGGTGTATTGTGTTACCAATGGTTTGTCCTGTGACTGTGGTTCCAACTGCCTTGAGATCATTCACAAGCTACTCCTGTGTAGTTCTGGGCTGATCCTTCACTTTTCTCATGATTATCCTTACCCCATGAGGCAAAATCTTGTATGGAGCTCCAGACCAAAAGCGACTGATTGTTATTTTGTATTTCTTCCCTTTGCGAATAATCTCTCCAACAGTTGTCTCCTTCTTACCAAGCTTCTTGATGATGGTCTTGTAGCCCATTCCAGGATTGTGCAGGTCTACAATCTTGTCCCTGATGTCCTTTGACAGCTCTTTGGTCATTTGACCATGATGATGAAGTTTGAATGGAAGAAAGAGATTTTGTGGACAGGTGTCTTTTATACACATAACGAGTTGTTGTTAGAAGCATCTTCTTAAATTGACAGGACTAATTTGTGTACCACATGTGCACATAGCCAGTCTGTGGGAGCCAGAATTATTGTTGGTTGGTAAGGGAATCAAATACTTTTTTACCCACTGAACTGCGACTAAATTTATAACATTTGTATTGTGTTTTTTCTGAATTTTTGGTTGATATTCTGTCTTGATCCTTTAAAAAACACTTATGATAAATATTATTGACCCTTCATTTCTTTGTAAGTGGGCAAACTTACAAAATCTGAAGGGGATCAAATAATTCTTTTCCCCACTGTATAGTAAATTATTACAAAGAGTCAAGTTTTGATCAAGTTTAGCATCCATGTACATCGAGGTGCCATGAATCCACGTCCTTAAATATCTGGTTAGAGAAGCTAAATGATATAATTCAAGATTAGGAAACTTGAGTCCCCAATTACAGGGAGGTTGTTGCAATGAACATAAACTTATTGTTCCTCTCCTACTATGGGAAGATCCTTTATTCCCGGTCACACCGGTGCAAATTGTCATGCGATTTGATCGTTTCAAATTGTCATGCGATTTGATTGTTTCAAATCGCTTGACAAGTCGCACACAATTGTCTGCAATGGAAGCTGTCATATTTGGAAAGTACTTCATGCACTACGTTTTGCAAGTTCAGGTGCAACTTGCATAGGTATCTGTCGTTCATGTCGCACCTGAATTCGGACTGACATCCAACTTTGAAATCCTACAAATTCAAGTGAAGTCGTACGATTTCAAAGTCAGATCTGGTGTGACCAAAGACGTAGAGATATTTTAGGTCAGAATGTTTGAAGAAGTAGAGGCAGGGATATAAAAAAAATGTTGAGAAAAACTAACATTTTTATTGAGCTTATTCTACCCATGTAGAAAATATTAGTTTAAAGTGTATCCAAGTTTGTAAAAGTGGCTTTTATGGTTAATATTTTACTTTAAGCGTTATTATAAACATTATTATAATTGATGCTCTTGGCTCTCGTCAGGACACCATGCTGCTCAGCACCTATCATTCTGGCTACCTAGTGTTCATGGAATAATCTGTCTTTATTTTACAATGTTTTTACAGACTGTTCGAAAAACAGGCACATAGGAGGAGATTTAATAAAACTGGTGCACACAAAATCTGGTGCAGCTTTGCATAGTAACCAATCCGTTTCTAGTTTCTGCTTGTTTTAAGCTTTAACAATAAAACCTGGAAGCTCATTGGTTGCTATGCACAGCTGTACCAGATTCTGTGTGCACCAGTTTTAGTAAATCTACCCCATATTATAGAGTGATGTTCATTTAATAGACACAGATTTAGAAAGCAACCATACATTTTCCTAATGCAGCATACATGCAAGAAATAAAAAAGGATACTTCATCTCACAAAGGACCCCAGAAATATGAACTAATATGTACAGTTCCATCTTTATAAAGTTCCATTACCTTGTTACGCAGGACTTTTGACAGTTCTTTTCTGATCCCCATGGCTCAGTATCTAGCCTAGTCAGTGCTTCCATGTAAGAACTAACAAACTAATTGACTATTTATACACTGACACTAATTGCAATTTAAAAAGCCACAGATGTGGCATTAACCTCTAACTGGCATTTTAACCTGTGTGTGTCACCTTATGGGTCTGTACCAAGGCCAAACATTCCAGGGTATGTAATCTTTTGATCATGGCCATTTGGGTGATTTCTGTTATCATTATGATTTAAAAAGGAGCCAAACAACTATTTGAATGGCTTCATATGATCTTCATCCTTCAATAAAATAGCATTTTTTGGCATGATCAGTCATATTTTCAATATGCCAAAATTTCACAATTTCTGCCAGGGTATGCAAACTTTTGAGCACAACTGTATATTACTATAATTAAAGCCCGACTCCAGGCTCAGCCCCCAGTGCTCCCCTCCAGCAATATTTTATGCTATAATTGGACAGTGAGTGCAAGACACCTTGGTGATGCCCCTACAGGAGGTGGGGCCACGACACTCTGCACACACAGAATCTACTCACTGGTTAAGTGATGTCGGACATCAGTTCAACCTGGAAGACTGCGGGTGATATCTCTACAATAAAGGTTAATAATGCCATATAAGCTGCTACTTCTTTATACCTATATGGAGGACATTTAAAAAAAAAAGGCTGGAGTTGGGCTTTACTATGCATATTACCAGTTAGAATGCTGTTTTCAATATCGATATTGCTAGACTAGGGGCATATGCCCCTGGCACCCAGGTCTAGAAGTGCCTATGGTAAAAATTCTATATGATAAACTAAGGGATGATATATAATTTATTTTAGGTAGTTATACTGTATAGTGCTGTCAATGTATACAGCACTTTATATAAATATTGTACTTTCACATCAGTCCCTAATCCTCAAGGGGTGTATAATCTAAGGTCCCTAACTTACATTTACACGCACTAGGGCCAATTTAGACAGGATCCAATTACCCAACCAGCAAGTCTTTGGAGTGCAGGAGGAAACCCACGCAGGCACAGGGAGAACATGCAAATTCCAGGCCGGTGATGCTGTGGTTTGAATTTGAACCAATGACCCTAGTACTACCAGGCAGACATGCTAACCATTTAGCCATATACTGTGCTGGGGTATGCACACCATGGCCCTCATTTCTCCACAGAGATCTGGGTTCAGCAGAGAAAGTTTTGTGTTTGAAAGAGGGTCAGTTATGTGATTTTGACAAGTTGCATGTATTTTTTTATACTCTTCTGTGGAAAAGAGTAGTGCCCTGCTAACTTCAGGACTCCACTGTGCTAAATAAATGTACGGTATCTTTTCTTTTTTCAAATATCAGTGGTATGGCCATAAGTGGGCTGCTAAGTGTGAATATATAATGCACAACATTAGAATCCATGTATACTGTATGTAATAAAAATAATAATTAGGAACAAGGTTTTAAAACACACTTGACACACAGAGATCTGGGTTCAGCAGAGAAAGTTTTGTGTTTGAAAGAGGGTCAGTTATGTGATTTTGACAAGTTGCATGTATTTTTTTATACTCTTCTGTGGAAAAGAGTAGTGCCCTGCTAACTTCAGGACTCCACTGTGCTAAATAAATGTACGGTATCTTTTCTTTTTTCAAATATCAGTGGTATGGCCATAAGTGGGCTGCTAAGTGTGAATATATAATGCACAACATTAGAATCCATGTATACTGTATGTAATAAAAATAATAATTAGGAACAAGGTTTTAAAACACACTTGACATAAAAAGATTCACAGTACAATATTCAAACACATACATATACACAAACACACATACCCAATATTGTTTTCAGGAATATGCATTCAAATATTATACAGGTATATGCAAAAAAAAAAAAAGCACTAATTTAACAGACGTACAGGAGGACCACTTTCTCATGGCACTCTCCAACCTCTCCATGCCAAAGCAGATGGTATTTAATATGTGGTATTTAGTGAGAGTAATTGTACGGTATGCAAGCCTAGAAACACACTGTACCCGCTTCAGTCCAGATGGCTGCAGGTTGCCATATATGAGAAGTTGTCATCTGTCTGGGAGCAGAGATGCCAGCGTCAGTGCCCCTGGTGAGGGCGGCTGTCATGCTTGGGAACAATGCATGCAATTATTAATTTCTCGCCTGCCAACACGCTTTGCTAATAAGATCTACATCCCTGGGAATGACGCAGGATATGCAGAGTGACAGATCTGGGGGGAAGACTATAAGGCTAAGCATAGCAATTTCCATCTAGAAATCAAGGTCAGCATCACCCTGTGCTGGAATTATCTTGGGATAGCTTGTAAAATGCATCACTTTGTTATGCTGCTCCACAGTCAAAATATAAAATTGGCCTTTTTTTTTTTATTTTTGCTTTGTAAGGCAGACTTCAGCACTGCTCCCTGACTGTGAACAATCTACTGTACACAGCTCTACTGGCACTGGAAGAGACTTATATACCAACCGCAGAGACATTTGAGATATTGCACTCAGTTGGAGTGACTCTTGGCAAACATTTATGCTGAAAGTCTGTTGATGCTGGTATTTTTTAGCTTTGATATAAACAACCAATGAAGCCATTTTTATAACTAGAACACTAGACAAATTGCAGATGTTTGCCCTAACACTTACATCAACAGTAAAACTAAAGTTCTACTGGAAACACTTGAAAGATTCAGAGAGCATATAAAATACGGAGGTCACCTTTGATGTAAGAGAGAACTTGGTCCTACAAAAAATGTACTGAGGCTTTAAGGAAAAATTAAAGTGTTACTAAACCCACAACCGTAAAATCAGTCTGTATATGCAGTAAAGCATGCTTGTCATACTCACTGTGGAACCTAAGGGGTTATTCCTCTGCATTGTTTAAAAATGCTGTTTGATCCTGACTTCTCTGATCCTCCCCTTCTTCCAATGTTTCCCTCTTATCTCCTGATAAGACATATCATGTGGAGACATTCTGCAGATGCTCAGTTTGGTGTGTATTGCTAGAGAGGTTTTTTTTCTTGGGAGAGTGAATGTGATCAGCACAGTCCAGACAGAGGTGAGGGGTTCTGCATCCTCATACAGCAGAATTAAAACTCCTCCTACAAGCTTTACCATGTGTTTTGCTGGACACTGATAGAAGTCACAAGACTGCTCTAACTGCTGATGAGAAAAGGTATTTAGCAGTTTATATTTACTGAAATAATTGCATTTCCATGTTCTGTGTACTGTGGGAGACCAAATATAGTGAATGCAGGGTCATGGGTTTAATAAGACTTTAACCCCTTCACGCCGGCCACACGCAAATGTGCGCCTCCCGGCGTCTGGGCCTAGACGCCGAGTGGCCGCACATTCGCATTCATGTAGCAAAAAACATATGTGCTGAAAGCGCGTGCCCTGCGCGCTCCCAGCACACATGTGAGGTACTAACGGAAAGGTCCCGATCCGCTCTTTCGATCGGGACCTTTCCCGATCATGTGACCGGCTGTGACGTCACGGCGGCCACATGACACTAAGCCACACCCCGCCCCACCCACCTCCCGGCGCAGGAACTCCTCTTCATGCCGGGACGATCCGGCGTGAAGGGGTTAAGTTAAAATCAAGTAGATAATACTACATCAATAATAATCAATATAAATAATACCAATAATAATCAAGTAGATAATAAATAGTGTATGTTTTTAAAATAGGCGATATAATTAAAATATTATCACATAAATGTAGATATCATACAGTTATATATAATAAAAACTTATATGTCTAATATTAAAGCGGTATTAAACTCAAAAACAAATATTTATTATATTGTAGCTTACCAGTTCATAGATGTGGTGGGTGTGTTAGTTTTCCTTTTTAGGCTTTCTTTCTTTTTTTTCTCCTGTTGATCTGGCCAGTAAGTCTGTTGTTTTTCAACAGAACAAGCTCTCCTGCAAATGTAGCCATTAGAGACTTGAGACAAACCGTTTACCACTGACAAGGGGTCAAGTGGTCAATGGTCAGCTTTTATTTATTTATGTAAAGCCTTTAACCCAAAAAAGAAAAAAAAGTTATTCCTGTAACTGCTTAAAAAGTGTTAGCTCGAGTTTGGCTTCTGTTCGCTAATGTAGCTAAATATGCTAGTGAATCTAAAATTTCCCTCCCCTCAGACTTACAATGCTTCTGTCCACAAGTATCTCTGTTTCTAATTGATCCAGAGTTGTGTCTCACTAATACTGGAGGTGTGTTACTGTGTAGATCATCAGCTGAAAAGTCAGCGGAAATGCTGCACCACGTGGTTCAAAGCAGCACGTTTTTAAAAAAGATTTTTTTCCTGGGCTGCCATACCATTGAAATTCAAGCCGTGTGTGCTCTTGTCAGCAAAGCAATGGTGCTGAAGGAGCCAAGTGGAAAATGGTTGGCCAAAGAGAGCCTGCTTTCCAATTAAAACAGCCTACAGCAGGAGATATATCGATCTGCACTGTTTAGCATGAATGGAGGAATTTGTTAGTATATAAGTGTACAGCCTGAGTAAGAATACTAAAAGCTGCATTTATTTATGGAAAAAAAAGATGGTCCAACTAATAGACCATACCTCGGTACGGGCAGGCAACAGGAGTCTTCAGGAGTATTGCATGTGTGATCCACTGATCACGTTTGCATTGCTTTGCAAGCTCATTTGCAAAAAATAATAAATATACTGTATACAGCACCCCCTAGATAGATGCCAGGCTAGATAAAATTTTGTTCTTGGCTCAGTTAAGCTGCGCGTGATTATGTTGGACTGGCTGTAGGGTTGACTGCTTTCCCTTGTTTGTCTGGAAAGTTTCTGGATGATAGTGGGCCGGGAGAGTCAAATTAGCTGCAAATTTGTGCAATATGGATTAGCCAATCCCTGGAAATAGTATGCCCAGATGGAGGGTGGGACAGTGTATAAATACTCTGAGATTTGGAACAGAGGTGTCTTTTTCAAGGAGCAGGAGATCAATTTTTTCTAAGCTGCTAGCAATTACTGAATAGTCTTTATTGTGATTTTTGAGGTTATTTAAGACTGAGTAACATCAAATAAAAAGCAGCTAGAGAAGTCAAAAAGGACTTGTTTTAAAGCTGTATACAGTTTGTTGAGGATATGTAATTATTTTAACGTCTATAGTCTGGGCACAGCTACACTTTAAGCTCTAATCAAAGGCTAAATCTACCTTTTAGATTATGTTATATGTTACATCCATGTTTAGGGGGTAACATGGTGGCAAGACCACAACCCCTTAAACTGACCCACCTTCTGACGCTGTGCAGACGTTTTGGGGCAGCAGCTGTCAGTTTTGAATTTTGCAGAGATGTGTTACTGAATGAACAAGTCCCATAAAAGACCCGCACATGATCTTTTAGTTATCAACAGAACAAAAGGGCGGTGATCATCACACTCATAATCCACTGACACTCCTTCCAGCTCTCTAACTGAAAGTCCATAACTCTGTAAGGGCAAGCAGCTGAAGAAGAGTACGCATAATTTATTGATTGCAGTGGCAAGCTTTGCAGGTTCATTTACAAAATATGAAATTACCATTTTTCTGAAAATATGGGGGCATTTATTTTTTTTAAGGTGGACTTATCCTTTAAATACAGGGGTTTTTTTTTTTTGAATCATTGTTTCAGGCCCTGACACAAACAATTTATTTCCAAACTCTAATTGGTTGGTTGGTCCTAAACTGAAGAGACAGATAAACTTTCTTCCCCAATGCACTGTATGTGTTGTAGTTAGTGGTAGTGGTGACCTGTACAAAAAGTTGTGTTGGGAAATAGGATGGTTAGCAGACCTTTCCCAAGTTCACCTCATCAAACTTAGGCAATAACAGCATATACAAGAAATGCTTAGAAGCAGGGGTGGACTGACCATTTGGAAACTCGGGCACTGCCCAAGGGCCCGGGGTCAGTAGGGGGCCCCATGAGATGCCCCTGGTACCTTTTTCATAGGCTTTTTTGAGTTTGGGCAAGGACACAGGGGCCTCATGATCCCCTATTGCCCGGGGGCCCCATGAGTTGTCAGTCCGCCCCTGCTAGGAAGTTGTGAAAGTGTCACCATATGGGGCAGGTTTCAGTTACAAGATTCACAGGTTATCATCACAGCAAACTTTTTTCATGACTTGCTTACCTCTTATAGGGATATTCTGCCCTCTGCTGTCTACATTTGTAAATAGCTTTGCTTAATAATTACCCCAGAGCTGCTGTATTTCACCCAGACCAGAAGCAGAGACTATTAGGGAAGTATTCCTCTGTTCTAATAGTTTAAATATGTTTCCCTGACTTTTCATATTCCTGATATGTCTCTGTTGCACCATATCCCTATGTTAAAATGTATACTGTTCTCTTTGTATTTCTTCCTTTGTGTAAAATACCTGGTGATCCTGCCAGTTTTCCTGCCTTCCTATTGAAAACTGAGCATGCTAAGCATAAGAGCTCATCAATATCAGCATTGTCAGTTTTCTGGCTGTTCTGACATGCACCCCTGCACATTCACCAGGAACATCAGTATACAGCTGTTTCTACACCCCGCCACTTTAAGCCCCTATGCAACTGAAAACAGTGGTCATGTGATCAAGAAAAAAAAGGGGGAAAAAAAGGTTTGTAATGTGTGTATATATATATATATATATATATATATACACACACATACATATACACACACACACGCTTTGCCTTTCATTTCTATTTTAACCCTTTCACTACCACAGTCGTTTTTGCATTTTGCATTCTTTCAAAATCAACTTAGGCAAGAGGGTTACACAAAACTCCCAAACATTATATATTTTCTGAGAGCAGATACCATAGAGGATTTAATAGTGCTAGTTGCAATTTTTTTATGTCACACAATACTTCTGCAAAGGTGTAGGAAACACAACATTTCAGTAAAAGCAAGAGCAGAGCAAACAAACATAATTGGTAAAATATGAAAGAAGAGGTTGCCCCAAGTAAATAGATACCAAACATGTCAAACTTTAAATTTGTGTGCGCCCGTGACATAGCGAAAAACTTCAGTACCCTATATTTTCTATAGGTGGCACTGTAAAAGCCCCCTATAGGTCAGTTTAGTGTTATAGAGGAGGTCTTGTGCTAGAATTATTGCTCTCACTTTGGCGTACGTGGCGACATGTAACGTGTATCGCAATCAATGTTTTATGTGTAGGCATCCCCAATGCATGCATTTACATTTGTATGTGTATATGTGGGGGTGGGGGAAATTTTTTTTTATGTGCTTGGGTGTAACTTTACTTTTTTGCAATTATAAAAAGTGTTGCTAAAAGTGCCCTATGTGGTTTTCTTTTATGACAGGTTCTCTTTAATGAGGAATTTTAGACCCTGCATGTCTCCTCTGTGGTCCACTGAATGTATTGCAATGCAGAGAAAAGGAGATCATCTTTACAGGATCCACCAATTTTTGGAGTCTTTGGAGACTGGGCACTTTTTCTCTTTTCTCTCCCCATAGAGTATTCTATTGTAGCCCTGCTCTTATATTAATATCCTGCTATAGCCGTTTCAGCTCCATTTTTCATGGTTCATATAAGATCCCTCTTATGTCAGCGATCCACCTATTTGCTTTTATGCCTCATGACACAGCTGAGATGATGTTGGTGTATATATAACGCTACCTATTTATTATCACATATGGATGCACACAACTCAACCATGCTATTAATACATGCATATATATTGTTTCTATTTTTGTAGGGTAGATTTAGTACTGGTTAAGGCCCCCTCTTTTGATGAGTGTTGATCGGGTTCTATATTCAGGTACCCTTTCTCTTTCTCTCGGGCTGTGGCTTAAGAATTTATTCATTGGGGATGAGCCATTCAAATAGGATCCCATTTGTATCCATTGTCTCTTCTATCCATTTTTCTAGCTCAGCTTGGGCTGATCTTTGGTGACCTCAGTGTGGAATCCTCTGGGCTAGCTGGGGGTTCCCATTTTTGGCGACCTCCTGGGGTGTTCGCAGATGATAATAGACTGTTTTTAATTTGAAGACGGCCTGTCATACCACATTTATGCATATGATACTCAGATACATATAACTTGTAAAACCTGTACAAACACACTGATTACCAGGGGTTTAATATAAAAGGTAATCAGTCCAATCATCAGAAAGGGAGTAACTGTAACTTGCAGGTGTAATATTGAAAACAATAATGTAAAACAGGTTTAGGATGGCAAATAACAGGCAAGCACTGTAAAATAAACCAAAACAGACTATGATAGGTGCAGAACTATGGTTTGTCTGTGTCTAATGCAAGTTAAAGTGGCTGCATAGCATAGTCTCTATAAGACACTATAACAAGAGAAAGTCCAGCTGAGAATCACTACTTCAGTGAAAAAAAGTTTAGAACACAAACAGCCACTTGCGCTTATCCCCATAATTTAGGATAAAAGGGCATAGGGGAGAGAAGAAGGGAGCACTGGAGGGGAGAAGGGCGCACTGGAGAGGAGAAGGGAGCACTGGAGGGGAGAAGGGCGAACTGGAGGGGAGAAGGACGCACTGGAGGGAAGGGCCTCTCATGTGGTCTTTAAAATATGTCCCATAAACAGGCCAAGCTTCAGCAAGGCACACTGGCGGCTTGTCAATAGTGGAGTGAACTCTGAGGGAAATACAATAAAGGAAAAAGTGCCTCTAAGTGCAGCAGCCAAAAGTTTTATTATAATAAAAAGGAGTAAAAACACTCACAAACATGTGCTTGAAT
The DNA here is from genome assembly GCF_062004578.1 of Staurois parvus. NCBI lineage: Eukaryota > Metazoa > Chordata > Amphibia > Anura > Ranidae > Staurois > Staurois parvus. The sequence goes on from NW_028317882.1 coordinate 14,389,550, forward strand.
AGAGTCTATCAGCGGGATAAAACCGCTAGGTGTGTGCCCTCCATCTGCGGCAGCAGCAGTGGTTTCCCCAATCCTAATAGCCAAACAGCAGCTCTGGATTCATAAGCCAGCAAGATGGCTGCTCGGCAAACTTGCCGAAGTGATGTCACACCAGCAGGACAGTTATGCATTTCGGAGCCTGGCAAGTTCTCTCCTTTGTCAAGGTTTTACGAAGTAGCGAACTATGCATACTCCAAAACACATTGCCGCTCCTTCCAGTGTGACATGACTTCTGGTTTCCATGCCACGCTGGTCCCATCAGTTGCCTAGCACCCATTTTACAGCCTTATGGATCCAGAGCTGCTGGTCGGCTTTTAGGATTAAAGACACTGCTGCTGCTGCTGCTGGTGGCAGAGACGTGCTTGGAGGGCTCCAAGGTCCAAAACAAAGGGCCACCCCATTGGAACTAAAGTATTCTGGTAGAAATTGGGGAGGTGCTAGGTAATGGAGCTACTGGACAGGTTGTGTGCTATTAGACACCTGCACAGCTGCACACATGCTGCTTCTAAAGGTTGAGGGTCCTTCACCTGGCTGCAGGTCACTTGCTCAGCTACCTGTGCCTCAATAGGTGTGGCCTTTCTGAGCTGCTGAGGAAGGAAAGCAGTGAAACCTATCTTCTTGGGGCATTTTCCAGGGAGTTGTAGAAGATAAAGTTAAAGGGGCCTGCACCTGCCTTTGAGCATGGTAAGTAATGGGCAATCCACTATATGAAAATACAGGCTGGCTAAAGTTAAATACTGACAAAACCAAAATTCTTGAAAGCCAGCTCCTGACAGTAAAATGGTAAGACTCCATGCATCTATTTCTGAGGAAAATAAATTTACATACTTCAGACAATGTATACACAAAGGGGGTAGAATTATGACCGGTACACAAGATAAGAAAATTGCACTAAAATTTTCATACGAGGACCAATTACCCGATAATATGATCGTTAGCACACAGCTTTCGAGAACGAATCACAACAATTCATGCAACAATATCTGAAGTACCAAGCGTGAAAATGTTTCTCGTAAATACTAGATCATACGATTTTCATTTAATCACTACAGTAGTTGTCCAAAAATACAATACAGATACAATACAATACTATATTACTTCACTTTATACATTTTTTTCTTTCGTACGAGAATTTTCTTAAAGCATAGTTCCACTCAAAAGGGGAAGTTCCACTTTAATGCTTTGTCTCCTGCTCCCCATTAAGGATTGGCACCTTTGGGAAGTGGGTACCCGAATTTGACAGGTACCCGTTCCCACTTCTGCTGCAATCGTCTAGGCAATCGGAGGCGGAAGTTGTTCTTCCCCCTCCCTCCCTGTAGTCTTCTGGGACACATGACAGGTCCCAGAAGACTATGGGGCCATTCACAAACCGCAGCGCTTCTCATGCATGCACAGTGGGCACCCGGCTGTGAAGTCGCAAGCTGTCAGAGCTGGGTGCCCACACTGAAGATTCAGGCACCAGGGAGAGAAGACAGCCAGTGAAACCAGTGGTGGTGAGGACACTGCTGGACCGAGGGACAGGTAAGTGGCTGTATATTAAAAGTCAGCAGCTACAGTTTTTGTAGCTGCTGACTTTTTTTTTTCTTTCAGCTGAAACTCCGCTTTACGTTTAGTACCCTTCTATTTTTCAATATGGAGACTAGCCTGCAAAAAAAAAAAACATTCATTCATCTGACATTCTTATCGTGTGTACGGGGAATTATTCTTTCTGGTAGTATTTGATACTTTTCATTTTCTTCATAGAGTATACACATAAGCCAAATAAAAATGTGATGTGCTACCTCCTCATAATTGAAAACACAGACTTTAAAAAACAAGCAGTGACAGTCCAGAAAACGACAAAATAGTGTGATAATAAATGTCCAATCCAACACTTATTGTGTTATCATCCAGCAATATTCAACGTCGTGCTTGAATTGTGGCCCCACTCTCTGCTCACCTTGAATGTTGACCTATAAACTATAATAGGCCAAACACGCTTTTAAAGGATTATGTGCCTCCAGATTTCTGATCCGTGAAGTGTTCCTTCCACATATTATGCCTCCATTGGACTTTTAAGCTCCAAATCTGTGCAAAATAAAACAAAAAATACCATAGTGAAACACTATTTAAAAAAAAATAAAAAATTTAACGTGCTGCAATATCCACTCACATGAAACAATTTATATGTGCTCTAAAATGTGGTAAACATTTATTTGCATTACTCCACCCTGCCAGCTACATCATAGTGTTTCCCATCACCGAGTAGGTGCACCATGCACTCACCTTCTTCCCTGACCTATCAGATAGGTCATGCACGCTTAGGGATTATAAACAGATTCTGCTTATCCACTGCCGATCCTTAGTGGCTATTTCCTTAGCTCTGGTCCTTTAAGGGAACGAACTCCAGGATACACAGTGGGATTGTGATGTATATAATCAAAAAGGAAAGGAATAGATCATAGTGGAACTACATAAAATATAAACACTTTATTTAGGTAAAAAAATGCACTCACAGAAGTATTAAATCAATAGCATGACAACATGATTTATTGTTTAAAGGTCGATTCACACTATGCCCTGATATGAATCGCACACAAATGCACTGAGGTTGCCGTGCATTTAAAAAAAAGAAGTGCATGCACTACTTTTAGCACGGGGCGATTTCATCCCATTCAAATGAATGGGCATGAAATCGCACCACATAGACCTGCATATGAATCACACAGGAACCCACAGCACATTCCTGTGTGATTCATATCAGTGCATAGTGTGAACCAGTCCTAAATGGTATCATAAAGTCCATTCATCCTGTTCATATAAGTAATAAGTAATTGAAATATTTTAACAGCTATACAGCTTAAATGTGTTTTAGGATATGTCGGTATGTAAGCAGATCCATGTGGAGATTTGTAAAAAAAAACAGAAGCTATTTTTTTTAAAGAAGGTAGTTCAGAGAAGTTGCCAAGAGGAAGGCTACATCAAGAATTCATTGCAGTATACAGAACAGTGTATAGACTCTTGACACCAAGACATCAAAAGAGACCAGAATATAAAACTTGTAGAGCTGGTAAGGCAAGAAAACCTTCAACATTCTTTCATTCTTTAAAAAAATGCTTGTATGTTTTAAACACGTGACTGGAAATATCTATCAAGCTAGATGTATTTCCACTTTACAGTTGGGATAACAGCTACTTTATATTTGTTACAGGTTGCCATAAAAATCCTACCTAGCTTTTCTCTTCTATTAAAAAAAACCTGTAATTCTATCCTCTTATTGCGCTTTGAAAATGTTCAGAATAGCTGTCTATGGAGTCCTTTATTATTGTGCTCTAAAAAAAACCTAGAAATATTCTTTAATTAATTATATTAACATATGCTGTATGAACAAATAATAAGGCAATAGCCTTGACATTCTATTTTTTTTTTATAACTATCCTCCCACACTCCAAAGACATGCTGGTAGGTTAATTGGATCCTGTCTAAATTGGCCCTAATATGTGTATGTATGAATGTGAGTTAGGGACCTTAGATTGTACACCCCTTGAGGGTTAGGGACTGATGAGAATGTTCAATATATATATATGTAAAGCGCTGCGTAAATTGACAGCGCTATATAAGTACCTGAAATAAATAAATAAATGTAGCACTATCCCCAGAGGAGCCACTTGTATTTTTGCCCAGGTTCCCCCCTTTCTTTGCCCTGCAGCCAGGCACAAAGTATTTTCCACAGCCAGGTGCACACACACCTTTGTTCGTTGTCTTCAATGACCAGTCTATGGGATGTTTGTTTATGGAGTTTTATTGTAGATCTGGGGATAGGCATGGGGAATTCAGTAGGATACTCCAAGATTAGAACTATTCACAACTGAGGACATCTAGCTGATCTATTAGATGAGCACTGCTGAAGTCCTGGCTGAAAGCAGATAGTAGACATCTCTTTAATTTGTAGTTAGTTTAGGAGTGAGCAAAGTCCCTTTAGTGGTAAAAATAGTTGCAGGGCTGAGCTCAAGCCTGTTACGGCAGACTGTGGCAGTCCAGAAGAAATAGAACTGAGCAAAGTCCTCTCTCCAGTGATACCAGACAGACCTTTGGCATACAGCTCCCCTCAGTCAGCTTACTGTAGAACCAGGGCCACTCTTCCTAACTTCGGGCCCTCAGATCACCCACCCGAGGCCTGCATGGCAGCAAGTGCCAGGTGAGGAAAGCCTGCCTCCAGCTTGGCTTGGTGTAATCCTCTCCAGGGAAAGACACTGAACCTCTGTGCTCACAGAACATAAATACCACTCCCAGCATGCAGTGGGGCCACCTCCCTTGCAATTGGCCAGGACTGTATCCATATTCATGCTGCTTATCTGCCTAGTTCCCTTCCAGGTTCTGGAAGGCTCTCATAGCTTCCTGAAGGCAGGCAGAACTCAAGGCAAACTCAGCAGCACCAGAGCATCATGAGCAGACCTGACTGATCCATCACAGCACTCTGTTAAGCAAAGAGCACAATTAGATTTACCTATTAGTCTCTTTGTTAAGCAGAGAAACACAGCTACACGTATCCTAACTATACAAATCCTAGCACCTAACTAGGGGGGGTGCTAAAAATATTTATGATGGCTAACTCTATATTTGCTGGGATTACATTAAGCCTTATTGCAATTTTGCAAACAGTTTTTTCTTTGTTCTCTTTCTTATACCATTTTACAAGATTACAAAAGCATTTCCAGTGCTTCGTGGCACTTTGAGACAAAATCATTAGGCATTGGGGGTATAAAGACATCCTCTGACATATAGTACGGGGAGATTTTAAAACAGTGTGGCCATGCTCCGCCCCCTCATAGCCGTGGCACTCATTCACGGAGTTCTGTGAATGAGTGCCTACAGGTTCCGGCAGCCCTAGCGGCTGTGGGCTTGTAGTTTTCAATGAACTACCATGGTGCTGTGGAGCGCTGTGGTAGTTCATTCAAGCTTCCTGTCAGAATATCTGCTTGACCTTACATTTTGTACGCCTAGCAGATATTCTGACCTGCATGGCATCAGTGATCTACTGATCGCTGGTGCAATGCTTTCCAGGCTCCTTTCGACGAAAATAATAAATGCACATTTTTTTAACTGCAAAAAAATGTGCATTTATTATTTTTTGTCCAAAAGGTGAACTTATCCTTTAATTTTATGACTGGGTAGGTTGGCTGCTTGGGGACTTTTATTTTGTATTTATTTTAAAATACTCATAGTTAGCTAGAACTTCATAATTTGGGTAATGGGTACAGTTTAAAGGTATTTACTAAAAGATCACTTCAAGGGGTTAGGATGTACCTATTCAAACTGAAGATCACCTCTACTGGATATTTGTGTGGATGATATCTCCTTCTGCGTATCAGGTGTAAGATTGTTGTTTGTCTCTCCTTGATATACTATATCTTCATAATGGACCCCCTGGTATTAGTATTACTCTAATTACCAATATACTGTATTAGCTTCAGAATATCTTAATTCAACTCTTTTATTTACATTACCAATATATTGGTATTATTTTTCAGATATGATAAATGGATGGTCTAAAAAAGGTAACTTTTTCACCCACTAGTTCTGTGAGATCATTGCTTATTTCCTTATTGGTCATCTAGACTGCATCAGAATATATTATATTCAAAAGACAATTTTATTAATAAGCACAATAACATGAATGGTGTCTTTATCAGTATTTATTGGCATGCTTAATACATCTTTGTAGATAAAATATTTTTGATTCAAATAATATAATTATTTTAATAATGGTATAATCTATGCAGAGGCTTAGCACATATGCATTCAACTTAAACTTTGCCTGAGAGTCTGTCTCCTACCATACCGCTTAGCTAACCCAACCAGTAAGTTCAGGGTTAATAGCAGAGGAGATCACTACAGTTTGTCCTTTGTAGGGCTGTATCTGTACATTCATCACTGTATCAAATCTTGAAGGCTTTTTCCTGCCTATAGCCACATCACTCATAAATTCATTTGCACATGTGAGTTTGTTTGATACAGTATTACTGTGCTTGGATATAACTTTTATGTTTAAATCAGTGTTCCCACTTACTGTCTTGCAATACAGAGTTGTGAAAGAAGGACTTCTCAGTTTTCCTGATTTGTATGCACCACTAGTAAATAATAAACAGACTGTACCAATCCCTAGATTTTTCCTTCTGCACATTTACACATCAGTATACTTTAGTATACTTTTGTTCTGTTAAATATACTGTAAGATGGGGATCACCTAAGCAGCGGTTACAGGTGTTCAAACAGCACACCTTGAGTTGAGCTACCCAGGACAGAACCAAATTGGCCAAGAAACACTCTAAGCTAAGACACTGATTCCACTCAGTCAAACTGTTTTCAGTAGATGTTTGCACTTAGACTCATTCCATAAAGCATAGAGATATTAGGTGAAAGGGGGTGCTTAGTGAAAAAAACCACGGATAGATCATAAAGTTCAGTGGAGAAGATATAATAACCAGAAGTGATGAACGAACCAAGCAAAGTTCAGTCCACTGGATGTTTGCTGATCACTTAAAGCGTAACTATACCCAACTATCCTTTACAGCTAAGGAAGCTGCAATCTTAGTTTCTGTTTAATCTTCAGTTGCCATCATGCTGTATGTGTGATCAGCTATGACATCAGCCATTTGATGGTTTGACAGTTTGGTTAGGGGTAAAAGCAAGTCAAATATGACAGTAACCATTCACGGCATGCCTTGAATTTAACTGTTAGATCACTGGGTTTAGTTCCACGTTAAAGTGGTTGCACACCCTTATATGTACCTAGTGAAGTGACAAACCTGAGATGATACATGGGGATGAAACAAATTCTCCTACAAAACTTTGTACTTATTTATCTGTCGCTATTTCCTACATAGAGCCATCTAAAACACACATATCAAAATATTTTTTTCAGCAGCAGAAAGCAGGGATTGGGGATCTGACATCACACACACTGCAGAGCTAGAGCACAGAGTTTCCTATAATCTGAATGCTGAGTGCAGAGAAGGGAAACACCTCACTGTACACATGCAGAGCTGAGGCTATAAGTCACCTGTTTTGTGCTGGACGGGGAGGCATCTTCTGGGAGGCTGAAATATGTTAGCTTAGAGGTCTATCGATGACTCATGCAGATAACAGAGAGAGGAGAGATCAGAGTAAAATCACACTTGGTGCTTTGGATTGAGGCTAGAACACAATGCAAAGGGATGTGCTTTGTTCATGTTTAACGTCTGAGGTTTACAACCACTTTAAACCAATTTGAAAACCCAGAACATAGCGCTCGAATCCCACTCCTCTTTTCTTACCTCTCCTAACTATCTTTGGCCTTGTGATATCTTAAATCCCAGGTATTTTAAAATCTCTTGTCACAACTGAGCCTTTTTCCTGGATACCTTATAGCCTGCCTCTCACAGTAGTTGTAGCAGTGACCATGGGCTCCCGGGGGCCTAGCGTAATCGAGCCCAGTCGGTCTCAGTACTGATCCTCATCTGGATACACAGAGCCTGCTAGACCCACAAAGTCTGCATATTTGTCTTCTTGCCTGTTCCTTTCATATCTTGTCCCTCTCGTGGCTCTCTTCTCATGGGGTCCTGTCCTCGTCTCCCAGGTCCTCTTTTTGGGGACACTCTCACTTCCAATGCCCCTCCTGTTTCTTTTCCTAGCCTCAGTACATAATTTCATTTTCATTTTTTTTCCACTTTTTTGGCCTCCTTCTGTCTAAACGTTCCTTTGTCCGTTTGGATCTCTCTGTTAGAGCTTCTGCAAATATGTTCACCTTTTTCTTCATTCTCCGATCGTCCTCTCTTCTTGTTTCTAAATCCCGATTGACAAACACTTTCGTAGCTATTTCTAACAACTGTGAAATGTTCATACCAGCGAACCCTTCTTGCTCTTGCAATTTTCTTCTTAATATCCCTCGTGGACTGACTAACAAAAGCAGTGTTAAATAACATGTGATTGTCAGCTGCTTTGGGGTCAAACGAGGTATATAGTCTAAAAACTTCTGTCATAAAACTGTCCTGGACTTTCACTGGGCTGTTGACAAATTTCTGTCGTCTTACTGAAATTTGTGGGCTTCTTGCCAGCTGTTTTCATCCCCTCTATAATAGCTGTCCAATAAAATTCAAGTCTTTCCATATCCCCCTCTCTATTTGGATCCCACTGGGGGTCAGTTTTTGGAAAATGCTCCTCCACCCAGCCCTGGGAGTCAAATTTGTCTTTTCCCATCTCTCCAACATACTTAAGAGCTGCCTGGGTTATCCTGTGTCTATCCTCTGTGTTAAAAAGAGTCAGTAGAAGTTGCTGACAGTCAGACCAGGTGAGGTTATACATCTGGATTATAGCACGGAGAAGGTCTGTCACAGCCTGTGGTTTCTCACTATTAGAGGGGTTATGGGTCTTCCAGTTCAGTAAATCAGTTGTGGTGAAGGGAGTGTAGACTAGAGTCTGGTGGCCCCCTATCAGTTGTTTTCTTAGGGGCATTTGCATGGGTAAATTGAAGGATTGGGCAAGAGTCCGATTATTGGCACTGGAGTCCTTCGGGGTGGAAGTGAACACCTGATCTATGCACCCATTAGTTGTTGCTAGTTGCAGCTCCCACCCTACTGCTAATACTGAGAGTGACACAACTAGGGGTGTTAGTATTAACATGTTTGGTAAGATTTGGCATTGACAGGCTACTCGCATCTGCTTTGGGAAATAGGTCTGAGCTAAATTCCGTCTGTCTATGGGGAGAGACATCAGGGCTTGTCCTTTGTCTATTTTCACCCGTGGTATGTCTCTGTACATATGGAGGAGGCAGATATGTCTCTTCAGGTTTTAAAAAGATACACTTGGTACTGTTAGTCTGTGGTATTACCTTTTTCATAACCATAATTCTACACTGCTCCTCCCTCACTTTATGTATCCACTTAGGGTCTTCCTCTGTCACCCTTTTCCAACAGTCTATGTACGGAATCTGGTCATGCTTCTGTGAATCAAATATATTCTTGCAATCAGTCAATTATCTCTAAATCAAACGTGCCCTGGGGTGGCCAACATTTTCCGTAATGGGGCCAGTCTTCCTCGCTCAGTGTTTCTAACCTTTTAGGACTGAGTTTCAGTTTGCAGGTTTTGCAAAATCCACTCCTGCAATTACTAACCATGTACTCTAAGGGCTCTGGATTGACTGATTACCACCCATATTATTTCCTTAGAGACACCAGAACAGACACAGAGGGGTAGGAGAATCTGGTAAGGGGTCCAAGATCCTCGACACAATAGGGTTAAAACGCTTCCCCTTATCGGTGACTTGGAACAGGATGATATCAGCCCCAGTACCAAGAATTGCACCTACACAGGGTCCTCTTTCGCTTTGATGCTGGGCAGCATCTCATTCACTCACATACACACCAGATTTCCCAACTCGAAATTGCTGACTCACTGGAGGTTAGCCCAGGATGTGCAATCATCCAACTGGGGTCATCTCGGGAAGTGATCAAGCTCCCCTTCCCTCAAATACCGTTGAGGGGTCCTGACTGACTGTTATAACCCAAAAGGCAAAAATCTCACCTTTTCCTGAAGTGGAGCTCCACAATTTGGTGGTTGGTTCTCCAGTCTGGGTTCTTAGACTCCAGCGGGTCAATCCTCGGAGTAGGCGACCAAGATGTAGCGCAGTCTCCCAGACAAATGTCCTGCGATGCCTGAGACAGGAGCTGGCTCCAGACCGATCCCTGCGGGTCATGGTGGAAGACCACCTGTCTCGGTAGTTACACCTGGTTTCCCGGCCAATGCACCAGGAAATTTAGTAGCGACTTTGGGAATACCAGGTAAAACTCCAGACACAAACCTTTTATTTACCAGCTGGGACTTAGCCAGACAGTATCTGTAAAGCTAAGTGCCTTCAAAAGCCTCTTACATGGTGTATATACCAACAATTACATCACAATGCATATATTTCCTCTTTCACTTTCTGTGCATTCAAAAGACTTTCTAAACTGTGCAGTATATGGCCTTGAGTACCAGCTACAGACTTGGACACATTACTTCACAGGAAATAAGGGAGGGACGAAGTGAGCTGCTGAACTTGCTTTTGCAAATAGAAGATGCTAGAAATATTAACGTTTAAAGGGAAACTTTGCAATATCTGGGTGCTGCTACACTACCATGGTGCTGTGGAGCATCGTGGTAGTTCATTCAAGCTTCCTGTCAGAATATCTGCTTGACCTTACATCTTGTACAGCTAGCAGATATTCTGACAGGTCTGCAGGAGACCTGCATGGCATCAGCGATCTACTGATCGCTGGTGCAATGACTTCCAGGCTCCTGTAGACAAAAATAATAAATGCACATTTTTTTACCTGCAAAAAAATATGCATTTATTATTTTTGCCCAAAAAGGTGAACTTATCCTTTAATTTTATGACTGGGTAGGTTGGCTGCTTGGGGACTTTTATTTTGTATTCATTTTAAAATACTCATAGTGAGCTAGAACTGCATAATTTGGGTAAAGGGTACAATTTAACGGTATTTACTAAAAGATCACTTCAAGGGGGTAGGATATACCTATTCAAACTGAAGATCACCTCTACTGGATATTTGTGTGGATGGTATCTACTTCTGCGTATCAGGTGTAAGATTGTTGTTTGTCTCTACTTGATGATATACTGTATCTTCATAATGGACCCCTTGGTATTAGTATCACTTTACTTACCAATATACTGTATTATCTTCAGAATATCTTTTACTGTAACAGATCTTAATTCAACTCTTTTATTTACATTACCACTACATTGGTATTATTTTTCAGATGTGATAAATGGATGGTCTAAAAAAGGTAAACTTTTCAACCACTAGTTCAGAGAATCTGTCTCCTACCATACCGCTTAGCTAACCCAACCAGTAAGTTCAGGGTTAATAGCAGAGGAGATCACTACAGATTGTCCTTTGCAGGGCTGTACCCCTACATTCATCACTGTATAAAATCTTGAAGGCTTTTTCCTGCCTATAGCCACATCACTCATATATTCATTTGCACATGTGAGTTTGTTTGATGCAGTATTACTGTGCTTGGATACAACTTTTATGTGTAAATCAGTGTTCCCACTTACTGTCTTGCAACAAAGAGTTGTGAAAGAAGGACTTCTCAGTCTTTCTGATTTGTATGCACCACTAGTAAATAATAAACAGACTGTACCAATCCCTAGATTTTTCCTTCTGCACATTTACACATCAGTATACTTTAGTATACTTCTGTTCTGTTAAATATACTGTAAGATGGGGATCATCTAAGCAGCGGTTACAGGTGTTCAAACAGCACACCTTGAGTTGAGCTACCCAGGACAGAACCAAATTGGCCAAGAAACACTCTAAGCTAAGACACTGATTCCACTCAGTCAAATTGTTTCCAGTAGATGTTTGCACTTAGACCCATTCCATAAAGCATAGAGATCTTAGGTGAAAGAGACAATACATGGGGATGAAACAAATTCTCCTACAAAAAGTTGTGCTTTTTCCTACGTGGAGCCATCTAAAACACACATATCAAAATATTTGAATGCTGAGTTCAGAGAAGGGACACACCTCCCTGTACGCATGCAGAGCTGAGGCTATAAGTTACTTCTGGGAGGCTGAAATATGTTAGTTTAGAGGTCTGTCATTGACTCATACAGATAACAGAGAGAGAATAGATCAGAGTAGAATCACACTAGGTGCTTTGGATTTAAATCCATGGATCCCATGTCTTTCCAAATTTTGTGTTGTTGTTTTGGAGGGTACAGGTGAGTCCATCATTAACCATGATTCAATTCAGTTTGTGTTTGACATAATAACGTGGTATCACAGGCTGCGTCCAATTTTTCTCAATGGTTATCCTAGCTGTTAGGACTATATATAAAATTAGCTTCATAGATTTCTTTGGGACATAATTTCTGGAATAGCTAGCTTAGGGGACCTATGAACATTCACTTCTGTCACCAAATGAATAAAGTTAAACATTATGATCCAGAATCTGGATACTTTAGGACAATGCCACCAGAAATAATTCATGGTACCCAGTTGGCCACAGTGTCAGAAGCAGGCTGGTGAAGCTGAGGGATACATTTTCACAATCCTTGTGGGATCCAGGTACTATCTCAGTAGTGTTTTATAATTGGATTCAGTGACTGTAGTATTATTAGATATTTTAGATAAACAATAGGCAGTCTCCTGCCATTCATCTAGTTCAAGGGAGAGAATCAAATACTGGACTTTACAGTTTGGGTTGGTAAGGTAATCATATAATGTAGGTATACTTCCTTTCATCAAATCTCTAGTTTGACAGGAAAGTTCAAAAGTTGTAAGGGTTAGCGGTCCCATAATCAATTAAAGCTTAGTTTGCACAAAATATATGATTTGGTTGCAATGAAACGTTTCAGTGGAGGGCAATTGCAATTTTAGTGATTTATTTATTTAAGGCACTTATATAGCCCCATCAATTTACTCAGCACTTTATATAAATATTATAATATGTGTAAGTATGAATGTAAGTTAGGGACCTTAGATTGTACACCCCTTGAGGGTTAGGGACTGATGTGAATGTACAATATATATGTGTAAAGAGCTGCGCTATATACCGTATTTTTCGCTCCATAAGACGCACTTTTTTCCCCCAAAAAAAGGGGGGGAAATGTCAGTGCGTCTTATGGAGCGAATGTAAAGCGGCCGGTCCGGTATTTCTGCCGCCCCCATGTCAGAATATTGGGCTGGCTGCTTAGCTCTTCTCTCCTGCAGGGCCTTACCTGTTTCTCACTCCAGCGCTGCAGGCTTTCTGCGGCGGCTTCTGTGAAAGCCGGGTGCTCACTGCGCATGCGCGAGAAGCGCCGCGCTTTGTGAATGGTCTGGTGTCTTCTGGGCCACATGACAGGTCCTGTTCTGTGTCCGCAGTCTCTGGCCATCTCCTGTACTGTGTCCGCAGTCCCTGGTCATCTCCTGTACTGTGTCCGCAGTCTCTGGTCATCTCCTGTACTGTGTCCGCAGTCTCTGGTCATCTCCTGTACTATGTCTGCAGTCTCTGGTCATCTCCTGTACTGTGTCCGCAGTCTCTGGTCATCTCCTGTACTGTGTCCGCAGTCTCTGGTCATCTCCTGTACTGTGTCCGCAGTCTCTGGTCATCTCCTGTACTGTGTCTGCAGTCTCTGGTTATCCCCTGTACTGTGTCCGCAGTCCCTGGTCATCCCCTGTACTGTGTCCGCAGTCTCTGGTCATCCCCTGTACTATGTCCGCAGTCTCTGGTCATCTCCTGTACTGTGTCCGCAGTCTCTGGTCATCCCCTGTACTGTGTCTGCAGTCTCTGGTCATCCCCTGTACTGTGTCTGCAGTCCATTGGTTCAGAATATATTTTTTCTTGTTTTTCTCCTCTAAAACCTAGGTGCGTCTTATGGTCAGGTGCGTCTTATGGAGCGAAAAATATGGTAAGTACCTGAAATAAATAAATAAATATTGTACATTCACATCAGTCCCTAACCCTCAAGGGGCGTACAATCTAAAGTCCCTAACTCACATTCATACATACACATACTAGGGCCAATTTAGACAGGATCCAATTAACCTACCAGCATTCTTCACAATAGTTTTGCAATGTGTATTTCAGACTACTCTTTAAAATGTTCTGTTGTGTTAAAAAGAAAGTTTAAATCATCAGTGCTGTTCTGTGAAAAATATAATTTGTGCATCTGTACCTGTAAAGCAAAACTTTGATACATTAAAGCCAGTGTGTACTTAAAGTTACAGAAGAATATATTCCTTGCATGAGCCGTTGCCTGTTCTAAATAAACCCTCTTTTGGAATTGGTAGAGACTAATATATTATTACTATTACAATTTTAACATTAGCTGTTACCATATTTGTACAAATATGTGAAAGGTTTTACACTCTTCAATAAAAAAAAGCCATGCAGGCATTTTATGTAACATGTATTTTCATTTTACAAGCTGTTCTGTTTTCCTTGTATTACGTATGTTTATCAAATGTTCCTCTGTATATTTGTTTTTCTTCTCACTCAGTTGATCTTCTTGCCTATAATATGATTAGTTTATATAATCCCCTTTGCTTGCCTCGGAGTTGGCAATATTTGTAATCTTTAGTTCACAAATCTTCTTTTGTGGGAGATGTTAATGTCTTTTGAAAGAACTAAAAATGAAAAATAGTCTACGTTTCGAACAGGGTTTCTACATGTTTTCATGAATATAAATTGCAAATGATATTTGTTCATTTTGTAATGTCTTCCGTATATTTAACTTCCAAATGAGTGCTTGAAATGCACTGGTAAAGCTGAACTCTGGGCTCAGTGAAAACATATTGCCTGAAAGGAAACTTTCCCAGAATCCATGACATGGATAGTGTAATCTGCAAAGCAGCCTATGTACTCAGGAATCACAGCACCAATGGTCTTTTTTTTCTGCTGATGCTCCAGCCGGCTGACCCATTTTCCTGTCCCACAAGTCTAGTCCTCGATATGTCCCCTTTAGGTACTTACATAAGAATCATACCCAGCTGCCAAGCTCTCTGATTCCAACTATTTGCTTGTAAAAGACTCACAAGCAAATCTATCTACTTACAGTATTTGTGTGTGTATGTATGCATCTATTTTTCTTATCTATCTATCTATCTATCTATCTATCTATCTATCTATCTATCTATCTATCTATCTATCACACACGCACATACACACACACACACACATATATATATATATATATATATATATATATATATATATATATATATATACTATTGCTCCAATGATTATCTTCCAGTAAAAACAACTTAGTAACAGCACATTATTTAGCAGTAAATCAGTGATGATTTTGATTATCCCTGCTCTTTCTCATGGTGCAACTGTGATTCACTGCTAGATATTGTACAGTAACTAAGCTGTTTTGACTGTTTTAATATTATTGCGGAGGAAGTAGAGTTCAGTTGGTGTGTTAGCTTAAAAAATATACAGTATATCAACATGTGCAGCTCACCCAAATAGTAAACAGTATATCAATTCTAATGTTAGACATTGGAATCAAAGATGTCACATGATCAGTAGGTGAAGATGTAGCTGTATTTTGAGGTACTCCGTAATCATGAGACAATTTTAAAAAAAAAGTGTTAATTAATCCAGGACCCTGCATTCACTATATCTGGACTCAGTGCGCACAACATGGAAATGCAATTATTTTAGTAAATATAAACTGCTAAATACCTTTTCTCATCAGCAGTATATGGCAGTCTTGTGACTTCTATTAGTGTCCTGTCCAGCACTGGTTAAAGCTTGTAGGAAGAGTTTTCATTCTGCTCTGACTTTCCTATGAGGCTGCATGACCCCTGACCCTCTGTCTGGACAGCACTGATTGACCCTTTGCTGATCACATGCACCCTCCCAAAGAAAAAAAAAACTCTCTAGCCATACACACTAAACTGAGTATGTGCATAGTAACTCCTAGAGATCTGTACTATCAGAAGATAGGTTGAGGACAGTAGAAGAAGGGGAGGAATAGAAAAGACAGGATCAAACAGCAACAACAATGTGTAGGATTAAACCCAAAGGTTCCCCAGTGAGTACACAAGCATGCTTTACTGCTTATACAGACTTATTTCACTGTTGTGGGTTTAGTAACACTTTAAAGCAAGCGTTTATAATTAGATTTTGAAATAATAAGTTTAGAACCAGCATCAGCATCCTTTAGACTACTTTCTGATATTTTTATCGAATGTATGGAACTGGAGTTGAAGATGCTTGTAATGGCTAAAATTGTATCCTAACAGTCATTTATTGCCTATATTGTGGCAATTTAGTTTTGTTTGCAGCACTTGTAACACTTAGATTGTTAAAAGATAGAAGGGGGAAAGGGTATCAGTCCAATTGTGACCTGGATTTTGCAATCTACAGTTAAATCACTGGCTTTAAAAGTTTACAGTTGATACAAAACTATCACTTGATCCAGGTTTTTTTTTGTTTATATCTCAAAGAATAAAAAAAAACCCAGTGATTAAAAACCACCAAAAGAAAGCTCTACCCCACTACCAGCACTGGGTCCCTGTAGCAATAACACTTTGTTCAACAGCATTTATTGAAAAAAAGATCTTTAAAAAAATAAACAAAAAACAAAGTAGATGGAATGTCACACAAATATTTGGTTAATTATTAGATTCATTGGGAAAAACCCAAGAGTAACCATTTATTCCAAATATATATATATATTATTTATTTTTTATTTTTTTTGATCCCCTGCAGATTTTGTATGCTTGCCCACTAATAAAGAAATGGAGGGTCTATAATTGTTTATCATAGGTGTATTTTAAATGATAGAGACAGAATATCAACCAAAAATCTAAAAAAAAAAACACATGATACAAATGTTATAAATTGGCTTGCAGTTCAGTGAGTAAAATAAGAAGAGTAAAATAAGAAGTTGATCCCCAAGCAAAACATGACTTAGTACTTGGTAGGGAAACCCTTGTTAGCAAGCACTGAGGTAAGGCTTTTTTTGTAGTCGATACCAGGTTTTGGTCCACTCTTCTTTACAGATCTTCTCTAAATCCTTTAGGTTTCTTGGCTGTTGATTGGCATCTCGAAGTTTCAGCTCCCTCCATAAATTTTCTATAGGATTAAGGTCTGGAGACTGGCTAGGCCACTCCATGACCTTAATGTGCTTCTTCTTGAGCCACTCCTTTGTTGCCTTGGTGGTATGTTTTGGGTCACTGTCATGCTGGAAGACCCATCCACGACCCATCTTTTCATGTTCATATAATACATGGTCCCATCCTTTGGCCCCTCAATGCTGCAAAGTTGGCCTTTACCTTTAGCAGAGAAACAGCCAAAAAGCATAATGCTTCCACCTCCGTGCTTGACTGTAGGGATGGTGATCTTAGGGTCATAGTCAGCATTTCTCTTCCTCCAAACACGGTGAGTTGAGTTAATGCCAAATAGCTCAATTTTGGTCTCATATGACCACAGCACTTTCCTTCTCTGAATCATTTAGATGTTCACTGGCAAACTTCATATGGGCATGTACATGTGGCTTCTTGAGGAGGGGGACCTTGCAGGCGCTGCAGGATTTCAATCCATGGCAGCGTATTGTGCTACCAATAGTTTGTTTGGTAACTCTGCTCCCAACTCCCTTCAGATCATTCACAAGCTCCTCCCATGTAGTTCTGGGCTGGTCCCTCACTTTTCTCATGATCATCCTTACCCCATGAGGTGAAATCTTGCATGGAGCTCCAGACCGAGGATTGATGGTTGTTTTATATTTCTTCAATTTGCCAACAGTTGTCTCCTTCTCACCAAGCTTCTTGCTGATGGTCTTGTAGCTCATTCCAGCCTAGTGCAGGTCTACAATCTTGTCTCACTTTCTCTGTTCCCTTTCATTCCTTCACTCCATGTATTCTTTTCTTCCCTCTTTCCTTTGCACCCCCCTTCTTCATTATTTTTTTTAACAGAAACATTTTTATTCTTCTCAATAAAGACATGTACAACAAGGTTACATTAAGTACTAAGGCACAAAGTTAGCCATCATAAGGCACTAGATTTACACTGTAAGTGGAAGACATTACCAATACAATGCACTTTACTTCATTTCCGGTGTACCAAGTAGGACAATTCAGTCATAAACATCAGATAGCAACCCAGAGATCTAATAGAAACAGATCTAACTGCAGTAGACATACCTCAGGGGAGGGGGGTTTCCCCACAGTGGGGTGTGGGGGGAAATTGTGCCTTTCTCACTATTAGACACTGTAAACTGGTTCCAAACCCATACTGTGGGAACTAGCTCTCAGGCCTCTAAACACTAGAAAATAGCTTCCTCTAGATTGACCACTGGGTTTATCTTCATTTGCGCAAACCACCAATGTATAGTGACTAGCAATGCCACCCAGTAGTACTGACGGAAATTGGGTAATGCCAAGCCACCTAAGGAAGTGGGCAACTGAAAGATAGATCTGGCTATCCTGGGAGTAGCTCTTGCTCAGGTGGTAAGAATTCGGTCAATTATGGTAAACAAGGAAGTGAGACAAGAAAACGAAGTATTTTGAAAGACATTTAGGGCAAAAGATCATTTTTATAAGATTGATCCTCCCTACTGGGGACAGGGGCAGGGTTTTCAAAACTGACACTTATGGGTCAATTGCTGTAAGACTTGATATAAATTATCTGCCAAATAGCAGGAGAGATCACCACGAATTTTAATCCCCAGATATTTAAATTTTGATACCCAGGCCAGTGGACTTGGATGCAGAGACACTGTGGCTGGAGCCAGCTGGGAAAGAGGAAATAGAACCAATTTATTTCAATTGATCTTGATGCTGGAGAACCCACCAAACTGATCAATGGTCTCTAGGTCCACTCTAAGGGAGTCTGAGGCATCAGGTAGGTATAAAAGCATGCAATCTGCATACAGAAAAATCCATTCAGGTAAAGGATCCACTGCTAGAAAAAGGAGAACAGTGAAGAATAATAGCTAGTGGCTCCATTGCTAGGGCAAAAAGAGATAGAGGACATCCTTGTCTGGTGTCCCTTTTCAGTTGAAATGGACAAGACAAGATTCCATTAGTCCTGACCAAAGCTGTAGGTGCCCTATACAGCAGTTGCATCTCAGACACAGATTTAGGTCCAAACCCAAATCTCGGAAGAACCTGCCACAAGAACTCCCACTGCAGGGAGTCAAAAGCCTTCTCCATGTTGAGTGAAGCCACCACCCCAGAAGCGCTACCACCCTGAAGATAGGCTATAAAATCGATGAATGTTGATATCCTTGCCCTTACCCGGCATGAACCCCGACTGGTCTACGTGAGTCAAAGAGAAAATCATCAAATTGAGGCGTCCACATTGAGAAAAGAGTTTGGACAATAGGAAGCACAAAGTTCAGGGTCCTTCCCAGGCTTGGGCACAACCACAACAACAGCCTCAGATATGGAGGGGGAAGACAGTTTTTATCTAAAGTTGTCTGGAGTAGCTCATAGTAATATGGGGCCACTATATGAAAGTTCATTTTGTAGAATTCAGCTGGAAGACTGTCCGGTCCCAGATTCTTACCAGTTTATAGAGAGGTGACAGCAACTTGAATTTCTTTGATCGTGAGAGGAGCATCCAAGCGCTGCTGGGTTGAGGCTAACAACACCGGACACTCTACAGAGTTTAGAAAGCTACTTAGGTTGTCAGGAGCATAATCTACCCTAGAAGAGTAAAGTCATGTGTAAAATATCTCAAACTGGGTGGGTCAGACAATAGATTCCCTTCATTATCTCTGAGGATTGCTATATGAGACATAGTAGAGCATTCCTTAGCAAGCCAGGTCAAGAGTCTATCTCTCTTTTCCCCTTGTTCAAAGGTCCGTTGGGATTGGGAAAGCAGAAACTTCCTACAGGAGGCTGCCCTCATCAGCGTCAACTATCTATAAGCTGCTTGCATGTCTTTGAATGTCCCTTAGTTCCTAGTGGTAACATACTGTGCTTCCAAGGTCTGTGCCTGAGCCTCAGCTTTCTCCAGCTGAAGGTGGGACTCCTTACAGATTTTACCTATATTCAATTGGTATTGGCCCCAAGCATACGTTTTAAATGCAACCCAGACCATAGCTGGGGATGCCGAGTGTTGGTTATGCACCCAATAGTCTTGCAGATCCGAGGCCATCAGGGGTGCAACCCAGTCATCCATGATCCAGTAACAAGACAGCCTCCAGAGACAAGGGCATGTAACTGACTCAGTCCTGAGTTTCAACACCATGGGGGCATGGTCAGAAATGCATCAGGGTAGAATGTTAACCTCCTGAATGCAGCAAAGGAGTGGGTGCTCAAAGAAAACAGGTCAATGCAAAAGAAGGTAGCAAAAGTTGTAGAATGACGAGTAAATTGTTTGTAAAATGGATGCTTCCACCTCTACACATCATAGAGGCCAAGCATCTCCGCCCACAGAGACAAAACGGAGGCAGGTGTCACATCTGAATTGAGTTTATCCAGCATAGGATTAGGAGGCATAATAAAGTCACCCGCCAGAAGGATATTTTCATTTGAGGAAAGGGCCAGGATTGAAGCAAGTTTAGTAAGAATTGCCACATAGGCTAGAGGAAGGATTAGAGATGAGCGAATTATTCAAAAATTCGGTTCGGCTGATTCGCCGAATTCGCCGAATAAATTCGCTTCGAGCCGAATATATTCGCTGTGAATTTAACTTATAAAAAGGGTGTTTCTAGGCTTCAGAGAGCCTTTATATTAGTGCAGAACACTGTACCTTTAATTTAAATGCCCTTGGAGTCTGCTGGGGAAGAGAAATAATACTGTCAGTCAGTATGACATGCAGATGAGTGCCGTCGATCTTAGAATCACCGCACACTTCACTCATTTGGGCAGTCACGGGGCCAAAACCAGAGTGTGGAGCCACAGTGTGGCGGTGGAGGCAGCAGCAATGGGAGGCCATACAGCACCCTATGACAAAATGGAACCCACCAGCAGTGTGAGGAGACCTGAAAGTGGCACATGGCAGAGTGTGGCGATGGAGACAGCAGCAATGGGAGGCCGTAGAGGGACCCATGACACACTCTGGACCTGGAAGCAGCATGAGGAGGCGGTACAGGGGCCCATGACAGATTACGGGCCTGGCAGCAGCATGAGGAGTCGGTACGGGGGCCCATGGCAGATTACGGGCCTGGCAGCAGCATGAGGAGGCGGTACAGGGGCCCATGGCAGAGTGGCGGAGCGTAAGCAGCTAAAATTGAAGGCCATACAGAGGCCTATGTTAAAAAGTCCCCCCAGCAGCAGCGTGGGGAGACGACTATCAAGAGTCCAATGGCAGAGTGGCGGAGCAGAAGCAGCTTCAATTGAAGGCCATACACAGGCCTAGGTTTAAAAGTCCCTCACAGTTAATTCCAATAACGAACTCTACTCCTCCGTGCAATCTACTTACGAGACCCTGGGCAGGTCTGGGTCCAATTTGTGGTAGAGACTGGTTTTGTTCAGCCATGCTTGAGCGAGTAATAACAGGTCTGTGCTGCCCTTTGGTGTCTGGCTTAATGCGCACAACACTGAACGTCCCAGCATTTGTCAACGATTTGTCGTTAAGTGATGCAAACCCGCTGAACCACGTTCATGAGGAGCCGGTACAGGGGGCCATGAATCAGTATGGACCTGGCAGCAGTGTGAGGAGACCCGAAAGTGGCACATGGCGCAGGGTGGCGGTGGAGGCAGCAGTATTCGGAAGACATACACAGGACTAGTTTAAAAAGCGGAAGCCGTCAGCAGCGTGAGCAGACGACAGAGGCACATGGCGCAGGGTGGCGGTGGAGGCAGCAGTATTCGGAAGCCATACACAGGCCTAGGTTAAAAAGCGGAAGCCGTCAGCAGCGTGAGCAGGCGACAGAGGCACATGGCGCAGGGTGCCGGTGGAGGCAGCAGTATTCGGAAGCCATACACAGGCCTAGGTTTAAAACTGGAACCCAGCAGCGTGAGCAGACGACAAAGACGCACATGGCAGAGGATGGATCTGGCAGCAGTATGAGAAGGCGGTACAGGGGCCCGTGGCACAGTGTGGTGATGGGGGCTACAGCAACTGGATGCCAGAAAGTGGCCGATAGGGCTATATACTTCATGGAATTATAAAGTTGTAAAGACAGCGGCCTATAAGGCTATACACACTATAACAATCATGACTTGATTGACCATTGGCCTATAAGGCTATACACAGCATGAATATCATGACTTATTCTGAGAGTGGTTTGGAAGGCTATATACAAAAAGTAATTCATGAGCTGTCCGGACAGCGGACAATAAGTACATATATACAAATCAATTCATCAGCTGTCCAGCCAGCGGCCTCAAAGGCGACACATATAGAAAGCAATTCATGAGCTGTTCAGACAGCGGCCTCTAAGGCGACAGATATACAAAGCAATTCCCGAGGTGTTCAGGGAGCGGCCTGAACGGCTAGGTTATTACTAAATATATTTTTGTGGCCAAACATCGGCCTATAAATAGATGTCTACACAGTGACAAAAAATTATGTCGCCAGACAGCGGCCCCTAAGGCGACAGATATACAAAGCAATTCCCGCGAGCGCACAGGGCCCACAGTGTCTGAGGATGGACGTTGGCGCAGAAAGGCAGAGACCAACTGACTACATAGGTGGTTTTTATAGTACTTTATTTTGGCCTCCCTCTCAGCAGGTGTGAAAAAGGCCACCATTTTTGAACGGTAGCGAGGGTCCAACAAGGTGGACAGCCAAAAGTCATCCCTCTGTCTGATGGTTATTATTCGGCTGTCGCTACGCAAGCAACCGAGCATGCTATGGGCCATTTGTGCCAAGGAATGCGAGGGACTCCCTGCCTCCATCTCCACAGCATACTGCCACGGTGCGTCTGGGTCCTCTGTCTCCTCCTCCTCCTCTACCAGATGCTCCTGCTCCTCCACTCCTGTCCGCTGAGTGGAAAAACCACCCATTTCACTCAATAATTCCTGAGCACCAATGTCCTCCTCTACCTCCTCCTCTTCTTCCTGTCCTGCCCCCACAGGGGTCATGTGGCGTTGAGATCTGTGCGCCACGTCTACCGCACCCTGACCAGCCATTGTTAACAGCATTTGTTCCAGGACGTGCAACAGAGGAATGACGTCGTTCATCCCATAGTCCTGCCAACTCACAAATAGCGTGGCCTCCTCAAAGGGCCTGAGCAAGCGGCAGGTGTCACGCATGAGCTGCCAATGGCTGACATCTAAGTTACACAGGGGAGTACCTTTATCCGCTTGTAACATCAGGAAATCGGTGATGGCCTTTTGCTGTTCATAAAGGCGGTCTAACATATGTAGGGTTGAATACCACCTTGTTGCAACGTCGCAGATCAGGCGATGCTGTGGAATTCCGTTCTGCCGCTGCAGCTCAAGGAGGGTGTGCTTTGCGGTGTAGGAATGGCTGAAATGCATGCAAAGTTTACGTGACATTTTAAGGATGTCTTGCAGTGGGATGGTGGATTTTAGGAACCGCTTGACAACCAGATTGAACACGTGAGCCATGCATGGCGCATGGCACAACCTTCCTTGACGCAGAGCAGACACCATGTTCTTTCCGTTGTCGGTCAACATGGTTCCGATTTTCAGTTTGCGCGGAGACAGCCATCTGTCGATTTCTCTGTTCATTACACTCAGAAGTTCCTCCCCTGTGTGACTACGTTCGCCAAGGCATACCAGGTGCAGCACAGCGTGACACCGTTGTGATATGCCGGTCGGGTAATGGGACTTGGCACGGGGGTGGCGGCTGAGGACACGGCGGAAGAAGAGGTGGTAGAGGCGGACATCTTTGCTGGACCAAGGACGTGCAAACGTGGAGGCAAAAGCGGCGTGACCTGTCCAAGTTGCTGGTGCGGCTGTGCCGGCACCACGTTCACCCAGTGGGCCGTAAATGACATGTACTGTCCCTGACCGTAGTTACAGCTCCACACGTCGGCGCTGCCGTGCACTTTGGCAGAGACCGACATGCTCAAAGACTGGCCCACCATCTCTTCTACATGTGAATGCAGGGCTGGCACTGCCTTTTTGGCGAAGAAATGCCGGCTTGGCACTCTCCACCGCGGCTCGGCACAAGCCATCATTTCTCGGAAAGGTGCTGAGTCCACCACTTGGAAAGGGAGGGACTGCAGCACCAGCAACTTGGACAGGAGGACGTTCAGCTTCTGCACCGTCGGGTGCGTGCTCGCAAACTGTTGTCTCTTGGAAACGGATTCCAAGAAAGACTGCTGACGGAATCCGTGAAGAGGAGTAGCAGGAGAAGGAGCATCTGAACGAGCAGAAGATGCCAACGAGCGACAACTCCCCTCAGCAGAGGTGTTGGAGCCTTGACTGGCTGATAGAGGGCGATTGACGTCGGGTGACGGAGCAAGTAACGGAGCGGGTGATGGAGCGGGGGCTGGGGCAGGCAGAACCACCGTATCTTTATCACGGTTTTCCCAGGCCACCGAATGGCGACGCTGCATATGCTGACGCAACGCTGTAGTCCCAACATTGGCCCCCTGGCCACGCTTGACTTTCTGGCCACATAGTCGACATACGGCTACGTTTACTTCCTCGGGCGGCTTGACGAAAAATTGCCACACCGCCGAGTAGGAAACTTTGCCCCCGCTACTCCTCACTGGCTGACTGCTACTTCCTCCGTGCACACCGGCACCACTACTGGCCATGGTGGTAGGCTGCAGTGGAGCTGGTGCTCTACTCCGTGGCCGTTTGGCTCCACTGACACTGCTGCGACCCTGCTGCCTCCTGGGCAACCCACCGACTGTTTTGCTCGCTGGCAAGCTGGCACCCTCTTCTCCTGATGATGCGGAAGCAATAGCCTGATGACGACGAGGCTGCCAAGTGCAATCAGCCTCATCATCATCAATTAGGGTCTCCGCGTCACTATTAGCCCCCTCGGCTGCGTGTGGGTCAGGAGACAGACCTGTCTCTAGACCGGCTACCGAGCCACTCTCCTCGCCAGTACTTCTTCGCCTGGTTGCTGAAGAGGCGGATGTCTCCCCCCATTCCTGACCGCCCTCTGTTAGCTCTTCCTCACTGTACAGTGGGGCTGAGCCCACAGCATGCGATACTTCGCTTGGTGAGGGAACACCAAAGGACAGGGGCAGGTCGAGGACACGTGATTTCAGTGGGCTTGCTCCCGGGCCATGCCAACTAACGGTTGTGTCTGACGTACCCACTGACCGTTGGCTGTAGGTGTCAGAGGTGACCTGGGAAGAGGAAGACGACCGAGTCAACCAATCGATGATGGCAGGGTTGTCGGTGGAGACACGACCGCTAGATGACACCGGGAGCACTGGCCTCTGGCTGCGACTAGTGCTGCCTCGACCCCTTCCTCTGCTGCCACGTCTGCTCGCTCCTGAAACATTGCCTCCTCTGCCACTCCTCTGCGTGTTGTCTGACATACTCTTTAATTCAATAAGCACCCCAAAAATAAAAACGGATTTAACTCTTTGAACGTACAATAGTGGTTGTGAAGCAGAAAGTCAGTTTATTTAGCACAATCGGTCAATTGCAGCTTGCCGTTGGCTGGAAACTGTACGTTTATGTCACTGGAATGCACTAATCACCCAAAAAATATTACCGCCACCCGGCGTGTAAATGGATTTAACTCTTTGAACGTACAATAGTGGTTGTGAAGCAGAAAGTCAGTTTATTTAGCACAATCGGTCAATTGCAGCTTGCCGTTGGCTGGAAACTGTACGTTTATGTCACTGGAATGCACTAATCACCCAAAAAATATTACCGCCACCCGGCGTTTATATGGATTTAACTCTTTGAACGTACAATAGTGGTTGTGAAGCAGAAAGTCAGTTTATTTAGCACAATCGGTCAATTGCAGCTTGCCGTTGGCTGGAAACTGTACGTTTAGGTCACTGGAATGCACTAATCACCCAAAAAATATTACCGCCAGCCGGCGTGTAAATGGATTTAACTCTTTGAACATACAATAGTGGTTGTGAAGCAGAAAGTCAGTTTATTGTACACAATCGGTCAATTGCAGCTTGCCGTTGGCTGGAAACTGTACGTTTATGTCACTGGAATGCACTAATCACCCAAAAAATATTACCGCCACCCGGCGTGTAAATGGATCTAACTCTTTGAACGTACAATAGTGGTTGTGAAGCAGAAAGTCAGTTTATTTAGCACAATCGGTCAATTGCAGCTTGCCGTTGGCTGGAAACTGTACGTTTATGTCACTGGAATGCACTAATCACCCAAAAAATATTACCGCCACCCGGCGTGTATATGGATTTAACTCTTTGAACGTACAATAGTGATTGTGAAGCAGAAAGTCAGTTTATTTAGCACAATCGGTCAATTGCAGCTTGCCGTTGGCTGGAAACTGTACGTTTAGGTCACTGGAATGCACTAATCACCCAAAAAATATTACCGCCAGCCGGCGTGTAAATGGATTTAACTCTTTGAACGTACAATAGTGGTTGTGAAGCAGAAAGTCAGTTTATTGTACACAATCGGTCAATTGCAGCTTGCCGTTGGCTGGAAACTGTACGTTTATGTCACTGGAATGCACTAATCACCCAAAAAATATTACCGCCACCCAGCGTGTAAATGGATCTAACTCTTTAAACGTACAATAGTGGTTGTGAAGCAGAAAGTCAGTTTATTTAGCACAATCGGTCAATTGCAGCTTGCCGTTGGCTGGAAATTGTACGTTTAGGTCACTGGATTGCACTAATCACCCAAAAAATATTACCGCCACCCGGCGTGTAAATGGATTTAACTCTTTGAACGTACAATAGTGGTTGTGAAGCAGAAAGTCAGTTTATTGTACACAATCGGTCAATTGCAGCTTGCCGTTGGCTGTAAACTGTACGTTTATGTCACTGGGATGCACTAATCACCCAAACAATATTACCGCCACCCGGCGTGTAAATGGATCTAACTCTTTGAACGTACAATAGTGGTTGTGAAGCAGAAAGTCAGTTTATTTAGCACAATCGGTCAATTGCAGCTTGCCGTTGGCTGGAAACTGTACGTTTATGTCACTGGAATGCACTAATCACCCAAAAAATATTACCGCCACCTGGCGTGTAAATGGATCTAACTCTTTGAACGTACAATAGTGGTTGTGAAACAGAAAGTCAGTTTATTTAGCACAATCGGTCAATTTCAGCTTGCCGTTGGCTGGAAACTGTACGTTTATGTCACTGGAATGCACTAATCACCCAAAAAATATTACCGCCATCCGGCGTGTATATGGATTTAACTCTTTGAACGTACAATAGTGGTTGTGAAGCAGAAAGTCAGTTTATTGTACACAATCGGTCAATTGCAGCTTGCCGTTGGCTGGAAACTCTACGTTTATGTCACTGGAATGCACTAATCACCCAAAAAATATTACCGCCAGCCGGCGTGTAAATAGATTTAACTCTTTGAACGTACAATAGTGGTTGTGAAGCAGAAAGTCAGTTTATTTAGCACAATCGGTCAATTGCAGCTTGCCGTTGGCTGGAAACTGTACGTTTTATGTCACTGGAATGCACTAATCACCCAAAAAATATTACCGCCACCCGGCGTGTAAATGGATCTAACTCTTTGAACGTACAATAGTGGTTGTGAAGCAGAAAGTCAGTTAATTTAGCACAATCGGTCAATTGCAGCTTGCCGTTGGCTGGAAACTGTACGTTTATGTCACTGGAATGCACTAATCACCCAAAAAATATTACCGCCACCCGGCGTGTATATGGATTTAACTCTTTGAACGTACAATAGTGGTTGTGAAGCAGAAAGTCAGTTTATTTAGCACAATCGGTCAATTGCAGCTTGCCGTTGGCTGGAAACTGTACGTTTAGGTCACTGGAATGCACTAATCACCCAAAAAATATTACCGCCAGCCGGCGTGTAAATGGATTTAACTCTTTGAACGTACAATAGTGGTTGTGAAGCAGAAAGTCAGTTTATTTAGCACAATCGGTCAATTGCAGCTTGCCGTTGGCTGGAAACTGTACGTTTATGTCACTGGAATGCACTAATCACCCAAAAAATATTACCGCCACCCGGCGTGTAAATGGATCTAACTCTTTGAACGTACAATAGTGGTTGTGAAGCAGAAAGTCAGTTTATTTAGCACAATCGGTCAATTGCAGCTTGCCGTTGGCTGGAAACTGTACGTTTATGTCACTGGAATGCACTAATCACCCAAAAAATATTACCGCCACCCGGCGTGTATATGGATTTAACTCTTTGAACGTACAATAGTGGTTGTGAAGCAGAAAGTCAGTTTATTTAGCACAATCGGTCAATTGCAGCTTGCCGTTGGCTGGAAACTGTACGTTTATGTCACTGGAATGCACTAATCACCCAAAAAATATTACCGCCACCCGGCGTGTAAATGGATCTAACTCTTTGAACGTACAATAGTGGTTGTGAAGCAGAAAGTCAGTTTATTTAGCACAATCGGTCAATTGCAGCTTGCCGTTGGCTGGAAACTGTACGTTTATGTCACTGGAATGCACTAATCACCCAAAAAATATTACCGCCACCCGACGTGTATATGGATTTAACTCTTTGAACGTATAATAGTGGTTGTGAAGCAGAAAGTCAGTTTATTTAGCACAATCGGTCAATTGCAGCTTGCCGTTGGCTAGAAAATGTACGTTTATGTCACTGGAATGCACTAATCACCCAAAAAATATTACCGCCACCCGGCGTGTATATGGATTTAACTCTTTGAACGTACAATAGTGGTTGTGAAGCAGAAAGTCAGTTTATTAAGCACAATCGGTGAATTGCAGCTTGCCGTTGGCTTGAAACTGTACGTTTATGTCACTGGAATGCACTAATCACCCAAAAAATATTACCACCACCCGGCGTGTAAATGGATCTAACTCTTTGAACGTACAATAGTGGTTGTGAAGCAGAAAGTCAGATTATTGTACACAATCGGTCAATTGCAGCTTGCCGTTGGCTGGAAACTGTACGTTTAGGTCACTGGAATGCACTAATCACCCAAAAAATATTACCGCCAGCCGGCGTGTAAATGGATTTAACTCTTTGAATGTACAATAGTGGTTGTGAAGCAGAAAGTCAGTTTTTTTAGCACAATCGGTAAATTGCAGCTTGCCGTTGGCTGGAAACTGTACGTTTATGTCACTGGAATGCACTAATCACCCAAAAAATATTACCGCCACCCGGCGTGTAAATGGATCTAACTCTTTGAACGTACAATAGTGGTTGTGAAGCAGAAAGTCAGTTTATTTAGCACAATCGGTCAATTGCAGCTTGCCGTTGGCTGGAAACTGTACGTTTGTGTCACTGGAATGCACTAATCACCCAAAAAATATTACCACCAGCCGGCGTGTAAATGGATTTAACTCTTTGAACGTACAATAGTGGTTGTGAAGCAGAAAGTCAGTTTATTTAGCACAATCGGTCAATTGCAGCTTGCCGTTGGCTGGAAACTGTACGTTTATGTCACTGGAATGCACTAATCACCCAAAAAATATTACCGCCAGCCGGCGTGTAAATGGATTTAACTCTTTGAACGTGCAATAGTGGTTGTGAAGCAGAAAGTCAGTTTATTTAGCACAATCGGTCAATTGCAGCTTGCCGTTGGCTGGAAACTGTACGTTTAGGTCACTGGAATGCACTAATCACCCAAAAAATATTACCGCCAGCCGGCGTGTAAATGGATTTAACTCTTTGAACGTACAATAGTGGTTGTGAAGCAGAAAGTCAGTTTATTTAGCACAATCGGTCAATTGCAGCTTGCCGTTGACTGGAAACTGTACGTTTTATGTTACTGGAATGCACTAATCACCCAAAAAATATTACCACCACCCGGCGTGTAAATGGATCTAACTCTTTGAACGTACAATAGTGGTTGTGAAGCAGAAAGTCAGTTTATTTAGCACAATCGGTCAATTGCAGCTTGCCGTTGGCTGGAAACTGTACGTTTATGTCACTGGAATGCACTAATCACCCAAAAAATATTACCGCCACCCGGCGTGTATATGGATTTAACTCTTTGAACGTATAATAGTGGTTGTGAAGCAGAAAGTCAGTTTATTTAGCACAATCGGTCAATTGCAGATAGCCGTTGGCTGGAAACTGTACGTTTATGTCACTGGAATGCACTAATCACCCAAAAAATATTACCGCCACCCGGCGTGTAAATGGATCTAACTCTTTGAACGTACAATAGTGGTTCTGAAGCAGAAAGTCAGTTTATTGTACACAATCGGTCAATTGCAGCTTGCCGTTGGCAGGAAACTGTAAGTTTCTGTCACTGGAATGCACTAATCACCCAAAAAATATTACCGCCAGCCGGCGTGTAAATGGATTTAACTCTTTGAACGTACAATAGTGGTTGTGAAGCAGAAAGTCAGTTTATTTAGCACAATCGGTCAATTGCAGCTTGCCGTTGGCTGGAAACTCTACGTTTATGTCACTGGAATGCACTAATCACCCAAAAAATATTACCGCCAGCCGGCGTGTAAATAGATTTAACTCTTTGAACGTACAATAGTGGTTGTGAAGCAGAAAGTCAGTTTATTTAGCACAATCGGTCAATTGCAGCTTGCCGTTGGCTGGAAACTGTACGTTTTATGTCACTGGAATGCACTAATCACCCAAAAAATATTACCGCCACCCGGCGTGTAAATGGATCTAACTCTTTGAACGTACAATAGTGGTTGTGAAGCAGAAAGTCAGTTAATTTAGCACAATCGGTCAATTGCAGCTTGCCGTTGGCTGGAAACTGTACGTTTATGTCACTGGAATGCACTAATCACCCAAAAAATATTACCGCCACCCGGCGTGTATATGGATTTAACTCTTTGAACGTACAATAGTGGTTGTGAAGCAGAAAGTCAGTTTATTTAGCACAATCGGTCAATTGCAGCTTGCCGTTGGCTGGAAATTGTACGTTTATGTCACTGGAATGCACTAATCACCCAAAAAATATTACCGCCAGCCGGCGTGTAAATGGATTTAACTCTTTGAACGTACAATAGTGGTTGTGAAGCAGAAAGTCAGTTTATTTAGCACAATCGGTCAATTGCAGCTTGCCGTTGACTGGAAACTGTACGTTTTATGTTACTGGAATGCACTAATCACCCAAAAAATATTACCGCCACCCGGCGTGTATATGGATTTAACTCTTTGAACGTACAATAGTGGTTGTGAAGCAGAAAGTCAGTTTATTTAGCACAATCGGTCAATTGCAGCTTGCCGTTGGCTGGAAACTGTACGTTTATGTCACTGGAATGCACTAATCACCCAAAAAATATTACCGCCACCCGGCGTGTAAATAGATCTAACTCTTTGAACGTACAATAGTGGTTGTGAAGCAGAAAGTCAGTTTATTTAGCACAATCGGTCAATTGCAGCTTGCCGTTGGCTGGAAACTGTACGTTTATGTCACTGGAATGCACTAATCACCCAAAAAATATTACCGCCACCCGACGTGTATATGGATTTAACTCTTTGAACGTATAATAGTGGTTGTGAAGCAGAAAGTCAGTTTATTTAGCACAATCGGTCAATTGCAGCTTGCCGTTGGCTAGAAAATGTACGTTTATGTCACTGGAATGCACTAATCACCCAAAAAATATTACCGCCACCCGGCGTGTATATGGATTTAACTCTTTGAACGTACAATAGTGGTTGTGAAGCAGAAAGTCAGTTTATTAAGCACAATCGGTGAATTGCAGCTTGCCGTTGGCTGGAAACTGTACGTTTATGTCACTGGAATGCACTAATCACCCAAAAAATATTACCACCACCCGGCGTGTAAATGGATCTAACTCTTTGAACGTACAATAGTGGTTGTGAAGCAGAAAGTCAGATTATTGTACACAATCGGTCAATTGCAGCTTGCCGTTGGCTGGAAACTGTACGTTTAGGTCACTGGAATGCACTAATCACCCAAAAAATATTACCGCCAGCCGGCGTGTAAATGGATTTAACTCTTTGAACGTACAATAGTGGTTGTGAAGCAGAAAGTCAGTTTATTTAGCACAATCGGTAAATTGCAGCTTGCCGTTGGCTGGAAACTGTACGTTTATGTCACTGGAATGCACTAATCACCCAAAAAATATTACCGCCACCCGGCGTGTAAATGGATCTAACTCTTTGAACGTACAATAGTGGTTGTGAAGCAGAAAGTCAGTTTATTTAGCACAATCGGTCAATTGCAGCTTGCCGTTGGCTGGAAACTGTACGTTTGTGTCACTGGAATGCACTAATCACCCAAAAAATATTACCGCCAGCCGGCGTGTAAATGGATTTAACTCTTTGAACGTACAATAGTGGTTGTGAAGCAGAAAGTCAGTTTATTTAGCACAATCGGTCAATTGCAGCTTGCCGTTGGCTGGAAACTGTACGTTTAGGTCACTGGAATGCACTAATCACCCAAAAAATATTACCGCCAGCCGGCGTGTAAATGGATTTAACTCTTTGAACGTACAATAGTGGTTGTGAAGCAGAAAGTCAGTTTATTTAGCACAATCGGTCAATTGCAGCTTGCCGTTGACTGGAAACTGTACGTTTTATGTTACTGGAATGCACTAATCACCCAAAAAATATTACCACCACCCGGCGTGTAAATGGATCTAACTCTTTGAACGTACAATAGTGGTTGTGAAGCAGAAAGTCAGTTTATTTAGCACAATCGGTCAATTGCAGCTTGCCGTTGGCTGGAAACTGTACGTTTATGTCACTGGAATGCACTAATCACCCAAAAAATATTACCGCCACCCGGCGTGTATATGGATTTAACTCTTTGAACGTATAATAGTGGTTGTGAAGCAGAAAGTCAGTTTATTTAGCACAATCGGTCAATTGCAGCTTGCCGTTGGCTGGAAACTGTAAGTTTCTGTCACTGGAATGCACTAATCACCCAAAAAATATTACCGCCACCCGGCGTGTAAATGGATTTAACTCTTTGAACGTACAATAGTGGTTGTGAAGCAGAAAGTCAGTTTATTTAGCACAATCGGTCAATTGCAGCTTGCCGTTGGCTGGAAACTCTACGTTTATGTCACTGGAATGCACTAATCACCCAAAAAATATTACCGCCAGCCGGCGTGTAAATAGATTTAACTCTTTGAATGTACAATAGTGGTTGTGAAGCAGAAAGTCAGTTTATTTAGCACAATCGGTCAATTGCAGCTTGCCGTTGGCTGGAAACTGTACGTTTTATGTCACTGGAATGCACTAATCACCCAAAAAATATTACCGCCACCCGGCGTGTAAATGGATCTAACTCTTTGGACGTACAATAGTGGTTGTGAAGCAGAAAGTCAGTTAATTTAGCACAATCGGTCAATTGCAGCTTGCCGTTGGCTGGAAACTGTACGTTTATGTCACTGGAATGCACTAATCACCTAAAAATTTTACCGCCACCTGGCGTGTATATGGATTTAACTCTTTGAACGTACAATAGTGGTTGTGAAGCAGAAAGTCAGTTTATTTAGCACAATCGGTCAATTGCAGCTTGCCGTTGGCTGGAAACTGTACGTTTAGGTCACTGGAATGCACTAATCACCCAAAAAATATTACCGCCAGCCGGCGTGTAAATGGATTTAACTCTTTGAACGTACAATAGTGGTTGTGAAGCAGAAAGTCAGTTTATTTAGCACAATCGGTCAATTGCAGCTTGCCGTTGGCTGGAAACTGTACGTTTATGTCACTGGAATGCACTAATCACCCAAAAAATATTACCGCCACCCGGCGTGTAAATGGATCTAACTCTTTGAACGTACAATAGTGGTTGTGAAGCAGAAAGTCAGTTTATTTAGCACAATCGGTCAATTGCAGCTTGCCGTTGGCTGGAAACTGTACGTTTATGTCACTGGAATGCACTAATCACCCAAAAAATATTACCGCCACCCGGCGTGTATATGGATTTAACTCTTTGAACGTACAATAGTGGTTGTGAAGAAGAAAGTCAGTTTATTTAGCACAATCGGTCAATTGCAGCTTGCCGTTGGCTGGAAACTGTACGTTTATGTCACTGGAATGCACTAATCACCCAAAAATATTACCGCCACCCGGCGTGTAAATGGATCTAACTCTTTGAACGTACAATAGTGGTTGTGAAGCAGAAAGTCAGTTTATTTAGCACAATCGGTCAATTGCAGCTTGCCGTTGGCTGGAAACTGTACGTTTATGTCACTGGAATGCACTAATCACCCAAAAAATATTACCGCCACCCGACGTGTATATGGATTTAACTCTTTGAACGTATAATAGTGGTTGTGAAGCAGAAAGTCAGTTTATTTAGCACAATCGGTCAATTGCAGCTTGCCGTTGGCTGGAAACTGTACGTTTATGTCACTGGAATGCACTAATCACCCAAAAAATATTACCGCCACCCGGCGTGTATATGGATTTAACTCTTTGAACGTATAATAGTGGTTGTGAAGCAGAAAGTCAGTTTATTTAGCACAATCGGTCAATTGCAGATAGCCGTTGGCTGGAAACTGTACGTTTATGTCACTGGAATGCACTAATCACCCAAAAAATATTACCGCCACCCGGCGTGTAAATGGATCTAACTCTTTGAACGTACAATAGTGGTTCTGAAGCAGAAAGTCAGTTTATTGTACACAATCGGTCAATTGCAGCTTGCCGTTGGCTGGAAACTGTAAGTTTCTGTCACTGGAATGCACTAATCACCCAAAAAATATTACCGCCAGCCGGAGTGTAAATGGATTTAACTCTTTGAACGTACAATAGTGGTTGTGAAGCAGAAAGTCAGTTTATTTAGCACAATCGGTCAATTGCAGCTTGCCGTTGGCTGGAAACTGTACGTTTATGTCACTGGAATGCACTAATCACCCAAAAAATATTACCGCCACCCGGCGTGTAAATGGATCTAACTCTTTGAACGTACAATACTGGTTGTGAAGAAGAAAGTCAGTTTATTTAGCACAATCGGTCAATTGAAGCTTGCCGTTGGCTGGAAACTGTACGTTTAGGTCACTGGAATGCAATAATCACCCAAAATTTTTACCGCCAGCCGGCGTGTAAATGGATTTAACTCTTTGAACGTACAATAGTGGTTGTGAAGCAGAAAGTCAGTTTATTTAGCACAATCGGTCAATTGCAGCTTGCCGTTGGCTGGAAACTGTACGTTTATGTCACTGGAATGCACTAATCACCCAAAGAATATTACCGCCAGCCGGCGTGTAAATGGATTTAACTCTTTGAACGTACAATAGTGGTTGTGAAGCAGAAAGTCAGTTTATTTAGCACAATCGGTCAATTGCAGCTTGCCGTTGGCTGGAAACTGTACGTTTTATTTTACTGGAATGCACTAATCACCCAAAAAATATTACCACCACCCGGCGTGTAAATGGATTTAACTCTTTGAACGTACAATAGTGGTTGTGAAGCAGAAAGTCAGTTTATTTAGCACAATCGGTCAATTGCAGCTTGCCGTTGGCTGGAAACTGTACGTTTATGTCACTGGAATGCACTAATCACCCAAAAAATATTACCGCCACCCGGCGTGTATATGGATTTAACTCTTTGAACGTACAATAGTTGTTGTGAAGCAGAAAGTCAGTTTATTTAGCACAATCGGTCAATTGCAGCTTTCCGTTGGCTGGAAACTGTACGTTTATGTCACTGGAATGCACTAATCACCCAAAAAATATTACCGCCACCCGGCGTGTAAATGGATCTAACTCTTTGAACGTACAATAGTGGTTGTGAAGCAGAAAGTCAGTTTATTTAGCACAATCGGTCAATTGCAGCTTGCCGTTGGCTGGAAACTGTACGTTTATGTCACTGGAATGCACTAATCACCCAAAAAATATTACCGCCACCCGGCGTGTAAATGGATCTAACTCTTTGAACGTACAATAGTGGTTGTGAAGCAGAAAGTCAGTTTATTTAGCACAATCGGTCAATTGCAGCTTGCCGTTGGCTGGAAACTGTACGTTTGTGTCACTGGAATGCACTAATCACCCAAAAAATATTACCGCCAGCCGGCGTGTAAATGGATTTAACTCTTTGAACGTACAATAGTGGTTGTGAAGCAGAAAGTCAGTTTATTTAGCACATCGGTCAATTGCAGCTTGCCGTTGGCTGGAAACTGTACGTTTATGTCACTGGAATGCACTAATCACCCAAAAAATATTACCGCCACCCGGCGTGTAAATGGATCTAACTCTTTGAACGTACAATAGTGGTTGTGAAGCAGAAAGTCAGTTTATTTAGCACAATCGGTCAATTGCAGCTTGCCGTTGGCTGGAAACTGTACGTTTATGTCACTGATATGCACTAATCACCCAAAAAATATTACCGCCAGCCGGCGTGTATATGGATTTAACTCTTTGAACGTACAATAGTGGTTGTGAAGCAGAAAGTCAGTTTATTTAGCACAATCGGTCAATTGCAGCTTGCCGTTGGCTGGAAACTGTACGTTTATGTCACTGGAATGCACTAATCACCCAAAAAATATTACCGCCACCCGGCGTGTAAATGGATTTAACTCTTTGAACGTACAATAGTGGTTGTGAAGCAGAAAGTCAGTTTATTTAGCACAATCGGTGAATTGCAGCTTGCCGTTGGCTGGAAACTGTACGTTTATGTCACTGGAATGCACTAATCACCCAAAAAATATTACCGCCACCCGGAGTGTAAATGGATCTAACTCTTTGAACGTACAATAGTGGTTGTGAAGCAGAAAGTCAGTTTATTTAGCACAATCGGTCAATTGCAGCTTGCCGTTGGCTGGAAACTGTACGTTTATGTCACTGGAATGCACTAATCACCCAAAAAATATTACCGCCAGCCGGCGTGTATATGGATTTAACTCTTTGAACGTACAATAGTGGTTGTGAAGCAGAAAGTCAGTTTATTTAGCACAATCGGTCAATTGCAGCTTGCCGTTGGCTGGAAACTGTACGTTTAGGTCACTGGAATGCACTAATCACTCAAAAAATATTACCGCCAGCCGGCGTGTAAATGGATTTAACTCTTTGAACGTACAATAGTGGTTGTGAAGCAGAAAGTCAGTTTATTGTACACAATCGGTCAATTGCAGCTTGCAGTTGGCTGGAAACTGTGCGTTTATGTCACTGGAATGCACTAATCACCCAAAAAATATTACCGCCACCCGGCGTGTAAATGGATCTAACTCTTTGAACGTACAATAGTGGTTGTGAAGCAGAAAGTCAGTTTATTTAGCACAATCGGTCAATTGCAGCTTGCCGTTGGCTGGAAACTGTACGTTTCTGTCACTGGAATGCACTAAACACCCAAAAAATATTACCGCCAGCCGGCGTGTAAATGGATTTAACTCTTTGAACGTACAATAGTGGTTGTGAAGCAGAAAGTCAGTTTATTTAGCACAATCGGTCAATTGCAGCTTGCCGTTGGCTGGAAACTGTACGTTTATGTCACTGGAATGCACTAATCACCCAAAAAATATTACCGCCACCCGGCGTGTAAATGGATCTAACTCTTTGAACGTACAATAGTGGTTGTGAAGCAGAAAGTCAGTTTATTGTACACAATCGGTCAATTGCAGCTTGCCGTTGGCTGGAAACTGTACGTTTATGTCACTGGAATGCACTAATCACCCAAAAAATATTACCGCCACCCGGCGTGTAAATGGATCTAACTCTTTGAACGTACAATAGTGGTTGTGAAGCAGAAAGTCAGTTTATTTAGCACAATCGGTCAATTGCAGCTTGCCGTTGGCTGGAAACTGTACGTTTATGTCACTGGAATGCACTAATCACCCAAAAAATATTACCGCCACCCGGCGTGTATATGGATTTAACTCTTTGAACGTACAATAGTGGTTGTGAAGCAGAAAGTCAATTTATTTAGCACAATCGGTCAATTGCAGCTTGCCGTTGGCTGGAAACTGTACGTTTATGTCACTGGAATGCACTAATCACCCAAAAAATATTACCGCCACCCGGCGTGTAAATGGATCTAACTCTTTGAACGTACAATAGTGGTTGTGAAGCAGAAAGTCAGTTTATTTAGCACAATCGGTCAATTGCAGCTTGCCGTTGGCTGGAAACTGTACGTTTGTGTCACTGGAATGCACTAATCACCCAAAAAATATTAACGCCACCCGGCGTGTAAATGGATTTAACTCTTTGAACGTACAATAGTGGTTGTGAAGCAGAAAGTCAGTTTATTTAGCACAATCGGTCAATTGCAGCTTGCCGTTGGCTGGAAACTGTACGTTTATGTCACTGGAATGCACTAATCACCCAAAAAATATTATCGCCAGCCGGCGTGTAAATGGATTTAACTCTTTGAACGTACAATAGTGGTTGTGAAGCAGAAAGTCAGTTTATTTAGCACAATCGGTCAATTGCAGCTTGCCGTTGGCTGGAAACTGTACGTTTATGTCACTGGAATGCACTAATCACCCAAAAAATATTACCGCCACCCGGCGTGTAAATGGATCTAACTCTTTGAACGTACAATAGTGGTTGTGAAGCAGAAAGTCAGTTTATTTAGCACAATCGGTCAATTGCAGCTTGCCGTTGGCTGGAAACTGTACGTTTATGTCACTGGAATGCACTAATCACCCAAAAAATATTACCGCCAGCCGGCGTGTATATGGATTTAACTCTTTGAACGTACAATAGTGGTTGTGAAGCAGAAAGTCAGTTTATTTAGCACAATCGGTCAATTGCAGCTTGCCGTTGGCTGGAAACTGTACGTTTATGTCACTGGAATGCACTAATCACCCAAAAAATATTACCGCCACACGGCGTGTAAATGGATCTAACTCTTTGAACGTACAATAGTGGTTGTGAAGCAGAAAGTCAGTTTATTTAGCACAATCGGTCAATTGCAGCTTGCCGTTGGCTGGAAACTGTACGTTTATGTCACTGGAATGCACTAATCACCCAAAAAATATTACCGCCACCCGGCGTGTATATGGATTTAACTCTTTGAACGTACAATAGTGGTTGTGAAGCAGAAAGTCAGTTTATTTAGCACAATCGGTCAATTGCAGCTTGCCGTTGGCTGAAAACTGTACGTTTAGGTCACTGGAATGCACTAATCACCCAAAAAATATTACCGCTACCCGGCGTGTAAATGGATCTAACTCTTTGAACGTACAATAGTGGTTGTGAAGCAGAAAGTCAGTTTATTTAGCACAATCGGTCAATTGCAGCTTGCCGTTGGCTGGAAACTGTACGTTTGTGTCACTGGAATGCACTAATCACCCAAAAAATATTAACGCCACCCGGCGTGTAAATGGATTTAACTCTTTGAACGTACAATAGTGGTTGTGAAGCAGAAAGTCAGTTTATTTAGCACAATCGGTCAATTGCAGCTTGCCGTTGGCTGGAAACTGTACGTTTATGTCACTGGAATGCACTAATCACCCAAAAAATATTATCGCCAGCCGGCGTGTAAATGGATTTAACTCTTTGAACGTACAATAGTGGTTGTGAAGCAGAAAGTCAGTTTATTTAGCACAATCGGTCAATTGCAGCTTGCCGTTGGCTGGAAACTGTACGTTTAGGTCACTGGAATGCACTAATCACCCAAAAAATATTACCGCCACCCGGCGTGTAAATGGATCTAACTCTTTGAACGTACAATAGTGGTTGTGAAGCAGAAAGTCAGTTTATTTAGCACAATCGGTCAATTGCAGCTTGCCGTTGGCTGGAAACTGTACGTTTGTGTCACTGGAATGCACTAATCACCCAAAAAATATTAACGCCACCCGGCGTGTAAATGGATTTAACTCTTTGAACGTACAATAGTGGTTGTGAAGCAGAAAGTCAGTTTATTTAGCACAATCGGTCAATTGCAGCTTGCCGTTGGCTGGAAACTGTACGTTTATGTCACTGGAATGCACTAATCACCCAAAAAATATTATCGCCAGCCGGCGTGTAAATGGATTTAACTCTTTGAACGTACAATAGTGGTTGTGAAGCAGAAAGTCAGTTTATTTAGCACAATCGGTCAATTGCAGCTTGCCGTTGGCTGGAAACTGTACGTTTATGTCACTGGAATGCACTAATCACCCAAAAAATATTACCGCCACCCGGCGTGTAAATGGATCTAACTCTTTGAACGTACAATAGTGGTTGTGAAGCAGAAAGTCAGTTTATTTAGCACAATCGGTCAATTGCAGCTTGCCGTTGGCTGGAAACTGTACGTTTGTGTCACTGGAATGCACTAATCACCCAAAAAATATTAACGCCACCCGGCGTGTAAATGGATTTAACTCTTTGAACGTACAATAGTGGTTGTGAAGCAGAAAGTCAGTTTATTTAGCACAATCGGTCAATTGCAGCTTGCCGTTGGCTGGAAACTGTACGTTTATGTCACTGGAATGCACTAATCACCCAAAAAATATTATCGCCAGCCGGCGTGTAAATGGATTTAACTCTTTGAACGTACAATAGTGGTTGTGAAGCAGAAAGTCAGTTTATTTAGCACAATCGGTCAATTGCAGCTTGCCGTTGGCTGGAAACTGTACGTTTATGTCACTGGAATGCACTAATCACCCAAAAAATATTACCGCCACCCGGCGTGTAAATGGATCTAACTCTTTGAACGTACAATAGTGGTTGTGAAGCAGAAAGTCAGTTTATTTAGCACAATCGGTCAATTGCAGCTTGCCGTTGGCTGGAAACTGTACGTTTATGTCACTGGAATGCACTAATCACCCAAAAAATATTACCGCCAGCCGGCGTGTATATGGATTTAACTCTTTGAACGTACAATAGTGGTTGTGAAGCAGAAAGTCAGTTTATTTAGCACAATCGGTCAATTGCAGCTTGCCGTTGGCTGGAAACTGTACGTTTATGTCACTGGAATGCACTAATCACCCAAAAAATATTACCGCCACCCGGCGTGTAAATGGATCTAACTCTTTGAACGTACAATAGTGGTTGTGAAGCAGAAAGTCAGTTTATTTAGCACAATCGGTCAATTGCAGCTTGCCGTTGGCTGGAAACTGTACGTTTATGTCACTGGAATGCACTAATCACCCAAAAAATATTACCGCCACCCGGCGTGTATATGGATTTAACTCTTTGAACGTACAATAGTGGTTGTGAAGCAGAAAGTCAGTTTATTTAGCACAATCGGTCAATTGCAGCTTGCCGTTGGCTGGAAACTGTACGTTTAGGTCACTGGAATGCACTAATCACCCAAAAAATATTACCGCCAGCCGGCGTGTAAATGGATTTAACTCTTTGAACGTACAATAGTGGTTGTGAAGCAGAAAGTCAGTTTATTGTACACAATCGGTCAATTGCAGCTTGCCGTTGGCTGGAAACTGTACGTTTATGTCACTGGAATGCACTAATCACCCAAAAAATATTACCGCCACCCGGCGTGTAAATGGATCTAACTCTTTGAACGTACAATAGTGGTTGTGAAGCAGAAAGTCAGTTTATTTAGCACAATCGGTCAATTGCAGCTTGCCGTTGGCTGGAAACTGTACGTTTATGTCACTGGAATGCACTAATCACCCAAAAAATATTACCGCCACCCGGCGTGTATATGGATTTAACTCTTTGAACGTACAATAGTGGTTGTGAAGCAGAAAGTCAATTTATTTAGCACAATCGGTCAATTGCAGCTTGCCGTTGGCTGGAAACTGTACGTTTATGTCACTGGAATGCACTAATCACCCAAAAAATATTACCGCCACCCGGCGTGTAAATGGATCTAACTCTTTGAACGTACAATAGTGGTTGTGAAGCAGAAAGTCAGTTTATTTAGCACAATCGGTCAATTGCAGCTTGCCGTTGGCTGGAAACTGTACGTTTAGGTCACTGGAATGCACTAATCACCCAAAAAATATTACCGCCACCCGGCGTGTAAATGGATCTAACTCTTTGAACGTACAATAGTGGTTGTGAAGCAGAAAGTCAGTTTATTTAGCACAATCGGTCAATTGCAGCTTGCCGTTGGCTGGAAACTGTACGTTTGTGTCACTGGAATGCACTAATCACCCAAAAAATATTACCGCCACCCGGCGTGTAAATGGATTTAACTCTTTGAACGTACAATAGTGGTTGTGAAGCAGAAAGTCAGTTTATTTAGCACAATCGGTCAATTGCAGCTTGCCGTTGGCTGGAAACTGTACGTTTATGTTACTGGAATGCACTAATCACCCAAAAATATTACCGCCACCCGGCGTGTATATGGATTTAACTCTTTGAACGTGCAATAGTGGTTGTGAAGCAGAAAGTCAGTTTATTTAGCACAATCGGTCAATTGCAGCTTGCCGTTGGCTGGAAACTGTACATTTAGGTCACTTTAATGCACTAATCACCCAAAAAATATTACCGCCAGCCGGCATGTAAATGGATTTAACTCTTTGAACGTAGAATAGTGGTTGTGAAGCAGAAAGTCAGTTTATTTAGCACAATCGGTCAATTGCAGCTTGCCGTTGGCTGGAAACTCTACGTTTATGTCACTGGAATGCACTAATCACCCTAAAAATATTACCGCCAGCCGGCGTGTAAATGGATTTAACTCTTTGAATGTACAATAGTGGTTGTGAAGCAGAAAGTCAGTTTATTTAGCACAATCGATCAATTGCAGCTTGCCGTTGGCTGGAAACTGTACGTTTTATGTTACTGGAATGCACTAATCACCCAAAAAATATTACCACCACCCGGCGTGTAAATGGATCTAACTCTTTGAACGTACAATAGTGGTTGTGAAGCAGAAAGTCAGTTTATTTAGCACAATCGGTCAATTGCAGCTTGCCGTTGGCTGGAAACTGTACGTTTATGTCACTGGAATGCACTAATCACCCAAAAAATATTACCGCCACCCGGCGTGTAAATGGATCTAACTCTTTGAACGTACAATAGTGGTTGTGAAGCAGAAAGTCAGTTTATTTAGCACAATCGGTCAATTGCAGCTTGCCGTTGGCTGGAAACTGTACGTTTATGTCACTGGAATGCACTAATCACCCAAAAAATATTACCGCCACCCGGCATGTATATGGATTTAACTCTTTGAACATACAATAGTGGTTGTGAAGCAGAAAGTCAGTTTATTTAGCACAATCGGTGAATTGCAGCTTGCCGTTGGCTGGAAACTGTACGTTTATGTCACTGGAATGCACTAATCACCCAAAAAATATTACCGCCACCCGGCGTGTAAATGGATTTAACTCTTTGAACGTACAATAGTGGTTGTGAAGCAGAAAGTCAGTTTATTTAGCACAATCGGTCAATTGCAGCTTGCCGTTGGCTGGAAACTGTACGTTTATGTCACTGGAATGCACTAATCACCCAAAAAATATTACCGCCACCCGGCGTTTATATGGATTTAACTCTTTGAACGTACAATAGTGGTTGTGAAGCAGAAAGTCAGTTTATTTAGCACAATCGGTCAATTGCAGCTTGCCGTTGGCTGGAAACTGTACGTTTAGGTCACTGGAATGCACTAATCACCCAAAAAATATTACCGCCAGCCGGCGTGTAAATAGATTTAACTCTTTGAACATACAATAGTGGTTGTGAAGCAGAAAGTCAGTTTATTGTACACAATCGGTCAATTGCAGCTTGCCGTTGGCTGGAAACTGTACGTTTATGTCACTGGAATGCACTAATCACCCAAAAAATATTACCGCCACCCGGCGTGTAAATGGATCTAACTCTTTGAACGTACAATAGTGGTTGTGAAGCAGAAAGTCAGTTTATTTAGCACAATCGGTCAATTGCAGCTTGCCGTTGGCTGGAAACTGTACGTTTATGTCACTGGAATGCACTAATCACCCAAAAAATATTACCGCCACCCGGCGTGTATATGGATTTAACTCTTTGAACGTACAATAGTGATTGTGAAGCAGAAAGTCAGTTTATTTAGCACAATCGGTCAATTGCAGCTTGCCGTTGGCTGGAAACTGTACGTTTAGGTCACTGGAATGCACTAATCACCCAAAAAATATTACCGCCAGCCGGCGTGTAAATGGATTTAACTCTTTGAACGTACAATAGTGGTTGTGAAGCAGAAAGTCAGTTTATTGTACACAATCGGTCAATTGCAGCTTGCCGTTGGCTGGAAACTGTACGTTTATGTCACTGGAATGCACTAATCACCCAAAAAATATTACCGCCACCCGGCGTGTAAATGGATCTAACTCTTTGAACGTACAATAGTGGTTGTGAAGCAGAAAGTCAGTTTATTTAGCACAATCGGTCAATTGCAGCTTGCCGTTGGCTGGAAACTGTACGTTTATGTCACTGGAATGCACTAATCACCCAAAAAATATTACCGCCACCCGGCGTGTATATGGATTTAACTCTTTGAACGTACAATAGTGATTGTGAAGCAGAAAGTCAGTTTATTTAGCACAATCGGTCAATTGCAGCTTGCCGTTGGCTGGAAACTCTACGTTTATGTCACTGGAATGCACTAATCACCCTAAAAATATTACCGCCAGCCGGCGTGTAAATGGATTTAACTCTTTGAATGTACAATAGTGGTTGTGAAGCAGAAAGTCAGTTTATTTAGCACAATCGATCAATTGCAGCTTGCCGTTGGCTGGAAACTGTACGTTTTATGTTACTGGAATGCACTAATCACCCAAAAAATATTACCACCACCCGGCGTGTAAATGGATCTAACTCTTTGAACGTACAATAGTGGTTGTGAAGCAGAAAGTCAGTTTATTTAGCACAATCGGTCAATTGCAGCTTGCCGTTGGCTGGAAACTGTACGTTTATGTCACTGGAATGCACTAATCACCCAAAAAATATTACCGCCACCCGGCGTGTAAATGGATCTAACTCTTTGAACGTACAATAGTGGTTGTGAAGCAGAAAGTCAGTTTATTTAGCACAATCGGTCAATTGCAGCTTGCCGTTGGCTGGAAACTGTACGTTTATGTCACTGGAATGCACTAATCACCCAAAAAATATTACCGCCACCCGGCATGTATATGGATTTAACTCTTTGAACATACAATAGTGGTTGTGAAGCAGAAAGTCAGTTTATTTAGCACAATCGGTGAATTGCAGCTTGCCGTTGGCTGGAAACTGTACGTTTATGTCACTGGAATGCACTAATCACCCAAAAAATATTACCGCCACCCGGCGTGTAAATGGATTTAACTCTTTGAACGTACAATAGTGGTTGTGAAGCAGAAAGTCAGTTTATTTAGCACAATCGGT
The DNA here is from genome assembly GCF_062004578.1 of Staurois parvus. Classification (NCBI taxonomy): domain Eukaryota; kingdom Metazoa; phylum Chordata; class Amphibia; order Anura; family Ranidae; genus Staurois; species Staurois parvus. Next base: position 14,434,185 of record NW_028317882.1, read on the forward strand.
CAATTGCAGCTTGCCGTTGGCTGGAAACTGTACATTTATGTCACTGGAATGCACTAATCACCCAAAAAATATTACCGCCACCCGGCGTTTATATGGATTTAACTCTTTGAACGTACAATAGTGGTTGTGAAGCAGAAAGTCAGTTTATTTAGCACAATCGGTCAATTGCAGCTTGCCGTTGGCTGGAAACTGTACGTTTAGGTCACTGGAATGCACTAATCACCCAAAAAATATTACCGCCAGCCGGCGTGTAAATAGATTTAACTCTTTGAACATACAATAGTGGTTGTGAAGCAGAAAGTCAGTTTATTGTACACAATCGGTCAATTGCAGCTTGCCGTTGGCTGGAAACTGTACGTTTATGTCACTGGAATGCACTAATCACCCAAAAAATATTACCGCCACCCGGCGTGTAAATGGATCTAACTCTTTGAACGTACAATAGTGGTTGTGAAGCAGAAAGTCAGTTTATTTAGCACAATCGGTCAATTGCAGCTTGCCGTTGGCTGGAAACTGTACGTTTATGTCACTGGAATGCACTAATCACCCAAAAAATATTACCGCCACCCGGCGTGTATATGGATTTAACTCTTTGAACGTACAATAGTGATTGTGAAGCAGAAAGTCAGTTTATTTAGCACAATCGGTCAATTGCAGCTTGCCGTTGGCTGGAAACTGTACGTTTAGGTCACTGGAATGCACTAATCACCCAAAAAATATTACCGCCAGCCGGCGTGTAAATGGATTTAACTCTTTGAACGTACAATAGTGGTTGTGAAGCAGAAAGTCAGTTTATTGTACACAATCGGTCAATTGCAGCTTGCCGTTGGCTGGAAACTGTACGTTTATGTCACTGGAATGCACTAATCACCCAAAAAATATTACCGCCACCCAGCGTGTAAATGGATCTAACTCTTTAAACGTACAATAGTGGTTGTGAAGCAGAAAGTCAGTTTATTTAGCACAATCGGTCAATTGCAGCTTGCCGTTGGCTGGAAATTGTACGTTTAGGTCACTGGATTGCACTAATCACCCAAAAAATATTACCGCCACCCGGCGTGTAAATGGATTTAACTCTTTGAACGTACAATAGTGGTTGTGAAGCAGAAAGTCAGTTTATTGTACACAATCGGTCAATTGCAGCTTGCCGTTGGCTGTAAACTGTACGTTTATGTCACTGGGATGCACTAATCACCCAAACAATATTACCGCCACCCGGCGTGTAAATGGATCTAACTCTTTGAACGTACAATAGTGGTTGTGAAGCAGAAAGTCAGTTTATTTAGCACAATCGGTCAATTGCAGCTTGCCGTTGGCTGGAAACTGTACGTTTATGTCACTGGAATGCACTAATCACCCAAAAAATATTACCGCCACCTGGCGTGTAAATGGATCTAACTCTTTGAACGTACAATAGTGGTTGTGAAACAGAAAGTCAGTTTATTTAGCACAATCGGTCAATTTCAGCTTGCCGTTGGCTGGAAACTGTACGTTTATGTCACTGGAATGCACTAATCACCCAAAAAATATTACCGCCATCCGGCGTGTATATGGATTTAACTCTTTGAACGTACAATAGTGGTTGTGAAGCAGAAAGTCAGTTTATTGTACACAATCGGTCAATTGCAGCTTGCCGTTGGCTGGAAACTCTACGTTTATGTCACTGGAATGCACTAATCACCCAAAAAATATTACCGCCAGCCGGCGTGTAAATAGATTTAACTCTTTGAACGTACAATAGTGGTTGTGAAGCAGAAAGTCAGTTTATTTAGCACAATCGGTCAATTGCAGCTTGCCGTTGGCTGGAAACTGTACGTTTTATGTCACTGGAATGCACTAATCACCCAAAAAATATTACCGCCACCCGGCGTGTAAATGGATCTAACTCTTTGAACGTACCATAGTGGTTGTGAAGCAGAAAGTCAGTTAATTTAGCACAATCGGTCAATTGCAGTTTGCCGTTGGCTGGAAACTGTACGTTTATGTCACTGGAATGCACTAATCACCCAAAAAATATTACCGCCACCCGGCGTGTATATGGATTTAACTCTTTGAACGTACAATAGTGTTTGTGAAGCAGAAAGTCAGTTTATTTAGCACAATCGGTCAATTGCAGCTTGCCGTTGGCTGGAAACTGTACGTTTAGGTCACTGGAATGCACTAATCACCCAAAAAATATTACCGCCAGCCGGCGTGTAAATGGATTTAACTCTTTGAACGTACAATAGTGGTTGTGAAGCAGAAAGTCAGTTTATTTAGCACAATCGGTCAATTGCAGCTTGCCGTTGGCTGGAAACTGTACGTTTATGTCACTGGAATGCACTAATCACCCAAAAAATATTACCGCCACCCGGCGTGTAAATGGATCTAACTCTTTGAACGTACAATAGTGGTTGTGAAGCAGAAAGTCAGTTTATTTAGCACAATCGGTCAATTGCAGCTTGCCGTTGGCTGGAAACTGTACGTTTATGTCACTGGAATGCACTAATCACCCAAAAAATATTACCGCCACCCGGCGTGTATATGGATTTAACTCTTTGAACGTACAATAGTGGTTGTGAAGCAGAAAGTCAGTTTATTTAGCACAATCGGTCAATTGCAGCTTGCCGTTGGCTGGAAACTGTACGTTTATGTCACTGGAATGCACTAATCACCCAAAAAATATTACCGCCACCCGGCGTGTAAATGGATCTAACTCTTTGAACGTACAATAGTGGTTGTGAAGCAGAAAGTCAGTTTATTTAGCACAATCGGTCAATTGCAGCTTGCCGTTGGCTGGAAACTGTACGTTTATGTCACTGGAATGCACTAATCACCCAAAAAATATTACCGCCACCCGACGTGTATATGGATTTAACTCTTTGAACGTATAATAGTGGTTGTGAAGCAGAAAGTCAGTTTATTTAGCACAATCGGTCAATTGCAGCTTGCCGTTGGCTAGAAAATGTACGTTTATGTCACTGGAATGCACTAATCACCCAAAAAATATTACCGCCACCCGGCGTGTATATGGATTTAACTCTTTGAACGTACAATAGTGGTTGTGAAGCAGAAAGTCAGTTTATTAAGCACAATCGGTGAATTGCAGCTTGCCGTTGGCTGGAAACTGTACGTTTATGTCACTGGAATGCACTAATCACCCAAAAAATATTACCACCACCCGGCGTGTAAATGGATCTAACTCTTTGAACGTACAATAGTGGTTGTGAAGCAGAAAGTCAGATTATTGTACACAATCGGTCAATTGCAGCTTGCCGTTGGCTGGAAACTGTACGTTTAGGTCACTGGAATGCACTAATCACCCAAAAAATATTACCGCCAGCCGGCGTGTAAATGGATTTAACTCTTTGAACGTACAATAGTGGTTGTGAAGCAGAAAGTCAGTTTATTTAGCACAATCGGTAAATTGCAGCTTGCCGTTGGCTGGAAACTGTACGTTTATGTCACTGGAATGCACTAATCACCCAAAAAATATTACCGCCACCCGGCGTGTAAATGGATCTAACTCTTTGAACGTACAATAGTGGTTGTGAAGCAGAAAGTCAGTTTATTTAGCACAATCGGTCAATTGCAGCTTGCCGTTGGCTGGAAACTGTACGTTTGTGTCACTGGAATGCACTAATCACCCAAAAAATATTACCGCCAGCCGGCGTGTAAATGGATTTAACTCTTTGAACGTACAATAGTGGTTGTGAAGCAGAAAGTCAGTTTATTTAGCACAATCGGTCAATTGCAGCTTGCCGTTGGCTGGAAACTGTATGTTTATGTCACTGGAATGCACTAATCACCCAAAAAATATTACCGCCAGCCGGCGTGTAAATGGATTTAACTCTTTGAACGTGCAATAGTGGTTGTGAAGCAGAAAGTCAGTTTATTTAGCACAATCGGTCAATTGCAGCTTGCCGTTGGCTGGAAACTGTACGTTTAGGTCACTGGAATGCACTAATCACCCAAAAAATATTACCGCCAGCCGGCGTGTAAATGGATTTTACTCTTTGAACGTACAATAGTGGTTGTGAAGCAGAAAGTCAGTTTATTTAGCACAATCGGTCAATTGCAGCTTGCCGTTGACTGGAAACTGTACGTTTTATGTTACTGGAATGCACTAATCACCCAAAAAATATTACCACCACCCGGCGTGTAAATGGATCTAACTCTTTGAACGTACAATAGTGGTTGTGAAGCAGAAAGTCAGTTTATTTAGCACAATCGGTCAATTGCAGCTTGCCGTTGGCTGGAAACTGTACGTTTATGTCACTGGAATGCACTAATCACCCAAAAAATATTACCGCCACCCGGCGTGTATATGGATTTAACTCTTTGAACGTATAATAGTGGTTGTGAAGCAGAAAGTCAGTTTATTTAGCACAATCGGTCAATTGCAGATAGCCGTTGGCTGGAAACTGTACGTTTATGTCACTGGAATGCACTAATCACCCAAAAAATATTACCGCCACCCGGCGTGTAAATGGATCTAACTCTTTGAACGTACAATAGTGGTTCTGAAGCAGAAAGTCAGTTTATTGTACACAATCGGTCAATTGCAGCTTGCCGTTGGCTGGAAACTGTAAGTTTCTGTCACTGGAATGCACTAATCACCCAAAAAATATTACCGCCAGCCGGCGTGTAAATGGATTTAACTCTTTGAACGTACAATAGTGGTTGTGAAGCAGAAAGTCAGTTTATTTAGCACAATCGGTCAATTGCAGCTTGCCGTTGGCTATAAAATGTACGTTTATGTCACTGGAATGCACTAATCACCCAAAAAATATTACCGCCACCCGGCGTGTAAATAGATTTAACTCTTTGAACGTACAATAGTGGTTGTGAAGCAGAAAGTCAGTTTATTTAGCACAATCGGTCAATTGCAGCTTGCCGTTGGCTGGAAACTGTACGTTTTATGTCACTGGAATGCACTAATCACCCAAAAAATATTACCGCCACCCGGCGTGTAAATGGATCTAACTCTTTGAACGTACAATAGTGGTTGTGAAGCAGAAAGTCAGATTATTGTACACAATCGGTCAATTGCAGCTTGCCGTTGGCTGGAAACTGTACGTTTATGTCACTGGAATGCACTAATCACCCAAAAAATATTACCGCCACCCGGCGTGTATATGGATTTAACTCTTTGAACGTACAATAGTGGTTGTGAAGCAGAAAGTCAGTTTATTTAGCACAATCGGTCAATTGCAGCTTGCCGTTGGCTGGAAACTGTACGTTTAGGTCACTGGAATGCACTAATCACCCAAAAAATATTACCGCCAGCCGGCGTGTAAATGGATTTAACTCTTTGAACGTACAATAGTGGTTGTGAAGCAGAAAGTCAGTTTATTTAGCACAATCGGTCAATTGCAGCTTGCCGTTGGCTGGAAACTGTACGTTTATGTCACTGGAATGCACTAATCACCCAAAAAATATTACCGCCACCCGGCGTGTAAATGGATCTAACTCTTTGAACGTACAATAGTGGTTGTGAAGCAGAAAGTCAGTTTATTTAGCACAATCGGTCAATTGCAGCTTGCCGTTGGCTGGAAACTGTACGTTTATGTCACTGGAATGCACTAATCACCCAAAAAATATTACCGCCACCCGGCGTGTAAATGGATTTAACTCTTTGAACGTACAATAGTGGTTGTGAAGCAGAAAGTCAGTTTATTTAGCACAATCGGTCAATTGCAGCTTGCCGTTGGCTGGAAACTGTACGTTTATGTCACTGGAATGCACTAATCACCCAAAAAATATTACCGCCACCCGGCGTGTAAATGGATCTAACTCTTTGAACGTACAATAGTGGTTGTGAAGCAGAAAGTCAGTTTATTTAGCACAATCGGTCAATTGCAGCTTGCCGTTGGCTGGAAACTGTACGTTTATGTCACTGGAATGCACTAATCACCCAAAAAATATTACCGCCACCCGGCGTGTAAATGGATTTAACTCTTTGAACGTACAATAGTGGTTGTGAAGCAGAAAGTCAGTTTATTTAGCACAATCGGTCAATTGCAGCTTGCCGTTGACTGGAAACTGTACGTTTTATGTTACTGGAATGCACTAATCACCCAAAAAATATTACCGCCACCCGGCGTGTAAATGGATCTAACTCTTTGAACGTACAATAGTGGTTGTGAAGCAGAAAGTCAGTTTATTTAGCACAATCGGTCAATTGCAGCTTGCCGTTGGCTGGAAACTGTACGTTTATGTCACTGGAATGCACTAATCACCCAAAAAATATTACCGCCACCCGGCGTGTATATGGATTTAACTCTTTGAACGTATAATAGTGGTTGTGAAGCAGAAAGTCAGTTTATTTAGCACAATCGGTCAATTGCAGATAGCCGTTGGCTGGAAACTGTACGTTTATGTCACTGGAATGCACTAATCACCCAAAAAATATTACCGCCACCCGGCGTGTAAATGGATCTAACTCTTTGAACGTACAATAGTGGTTCTGAAGCAGAAAGTCAGTTTATTGTACACAATCGGTCAATTGCAGCTTGCCGTTGGCTGGAAACTGTAAGTTTCTGTCACTGGAATGCACTAATCACCCAAAAAATATTACCGCCAGCCGGCGTGTAAATGGATTTAACTCTTTGAACGTACAATAGTGGTTGTGAAGCAGAAAGTCAGTTTATTTAGCACAATCGGTCAATTGCAGCTTGCCGTTGGCTGGAAACTGTACGTTTATGTCACTGGAATGCACTAATCACCCAAAAAATATTACCGCCACCCGGCGTGTAAATGGATCTAACTCTTTGAACGTACAATACTGGTTGTGAAGCAGAAAGTCAGTTTATTTAGCACAATCGGTCAATTGCAGCTTGCCGTTGGCTGGAAACTGTACGTTTTATTTTACTGGAATGCACTAATCACCCAAAAAATATTACCACCACCCGGCGTGTAAATGGATTTAACTCTTTGAACGTACAATAGTGGTTGTGAAGCAGAAAGTCAGTTTATTTAGCACAATCGGTCAATTGCAGCTTGCCGTTGGCTGGAAACTGTACGTTTATGTCACTGGAATGCACTAATCACCCAAAAAATATTACCGCCACCCGGCGTGTATATGGATTTAACTCTTTGAACGTACAATAGTGGTTGTGAAGCAGAAAGTCAGTTTATTTAGCACAATCGGTCAATTGCAGCTTGCCGTTGGCTGGAAACTGTACGTTTATGTCACTGGAATGCACTAATCACCCAAAAAATATTACCGCCACCCGGCGTGTAAATGGATCTAACTCTTTGAACGTACAATAGTGGTTGTGAAGCAGAAAGTCAGTTTATTTAGCACAATCGGTCAATTGCAGCTTGCCGTTGGCTGGAAACTGTACGTTTATGTCACTGGAATGCACTAATCACCCAAAAAATATTACCGCCACCCGGCGTGTAAATGGATCTAACTCTTTGAACGTACAATAGTGGTTGTGAAGCAGAAAGTCAGTTTATTTAGCACAATCGGTCAATTGCAGCTTGCCGTTGGCTGGAAACTGTACGTTTGTGTCACTGGAATGCACTAATCACCCAAAAAATATTACCGCCAGCCGGCGTGTAAATGGATTTAACTCTTTGAACGTACAATAGTGGTTGTGAAGCAGAAAGTCAGTTTATTTAGCACATCGGTCAATTGCAGCTTGCCGTTGGCTGGAAACTGTACGTTTATGTCACTGGAATGCACTAATCACCCAAAAAATATTACCGCCACCCGGCGTGTAAATGGATCTAACTCTTTGAACGTACAATAGTGGTTGTGAAGCAGAAAGTCAGTTTATTTAGCACAATCGGTCAATTGCAGCTTGCCGTTGGCTGGAAACTGTACGTTTATGTCACTGGAATGCACTAATCACCCAAAAAATATTACCGCCAGCCGGCGTGTATATGGATTTAACTCTTTGAACGTACAATAGTGGTTGTGAAGCAGAAAGTCAGTTTATTTAGCACAATCGGTCAATTGCAGCTTGCCGTTGGCTGGAAACTGTACGTTTATGTCACTGGAATGCACTAATCACCCAAAAAATATTACCGCCAGCCGGCGTGTAAATGGATTTAACTCTTTGAACGTACAATAGTGGTTGTGAAGCAGAAAGTCAGTTTATTTAGCACAATCGGTGAATTGCAGCTTGCCGTTGGCTGGAAACTGTACGTTTATGTCACTGGAATGCACTAATCACCCAAAAAATATTACCGCCACCCGGCGTGTAAATGGATCTAACTCTTTGAACGTACAATAGTGGTTGTGAAGCAGAAAGTCAGTTTATTTAGCACAATCGGTCAATTGCAGCTTGCCGTTGGCTGGAAACTGTACGTTTATGTCACTGGAATGCACTAATCACCCAAAAAATATTACCGCCAGCCGGCGTGTATATGGATTTAACTCTTTGAACGTACAATAGTGGTTGTGAAGCAGAAAGTCAGTTTATTGTACACAATCGGTCAATTGCAGCTTGCCGTTGGCTGGAAACTGTACGTTTATGTCACTGGAATGCACTAATCACCCAAAAATTATTACCGCCACCCGGCGTGTAAATGGATCTAACTCTTTGAACGTACAATAGTGGTTGTGAAGCAGAAAGTCAGTTTATTTAGCACAATCGGTCAATTGCAGCTTGCCGTTGGCTGGAAACTGTACGTTTATGTCACTGGAATGCACTAATCACCCAAAAAATATTACCGCCACCCGGCGTGTATATGGATTTAACTCTTTGAACGTACAATAGTGGTTGTGAAGCAGAAAGTCAATTTATTTAGCACAATCGGTCAATTGCAGCTTGCCGTTGGCTGGAAACTGTACGTTTATGTCACTGGAATGCACTAATCACCCAAAAAATATTACCGCCACCCGGCGTGTAAATGGATCTAACTCTTTGAACGTACAATAGTGGTTGTGAAGCAGAAAGTCAGTTTATTTAGCACAATCGGTCAATTGCAGCTTGCCGTTGGCTGGAAACTGTACGTTTGTGTCACTGGAATGCACTAATCACCCAAAAAATATTAACGCCACCCGGCGTGTAAATGGATTTAACTCTTTGAACGTACAATAGTGGTTGTGAAGCAGAAAGTCAGTTTATTTAGCACAATCGGTCAATTGCAGCTTGCCGTTGGCTGGAAACTGTACGTTTATGTCACTGGAATGCACTAATCACCCAAAAAATATTATCGCCAGCCGGCATGTAAATGGATTTAACTCTTTGAACGTACAATAGTGGTTGTGAAGCAGAAAGTCAGTTTATTTAGCACAATCGGTCAATTGCAGCTTGCCGTTGGCTGGAAACTGTACGTTTATGTCACTGGAATGCACTAATCACCCAAAAAATATTACCGCCACCCGGCGTGTAAATGGATCTAACTCTTTGAACGTACAATAGTGGTTGTGAAGCAGAAAGTCAGTTTATTTAGCACAATCGGTCAATTGCAGCTTGCCGTTGGCTGGAAACTGTACGTTTATGTCACTGGAATGCACTAATCACCCAAAAAATATTACCGCCACCCGGCGTGTATATGGATTTAACTCTTTGAACGTACAATAGTGGTTGTGAAGCAGAAAGTCAGTTTATTTAGCACAATCGGTCAATTGCAGCTTGCCGTTGGCTGGAAACTGTACGTTTAGGTCACTGGAATGCACTAATCACCCAAAAAATATTACCGCCACCCGGCGTGTAAATGGATCTAACTCTTTGAACGTACAATAGTGGTTGTGAAGCAGAAAGTCAGTTTATTTAGCACAATCGGTCAATTGCAGCTTGCCGTTGGCTGGAAACTGTACGTTTGTGTCACTGGAATGCACTAATCACCCAAAAAATATTAACGCCACCCGGCGTGTAAATGGATTTAACTCTTTGAACGTACAATAGTGGTTGTGAAGCAGAAAGTCAGTTTATTTAGCACAATCGGTCAATTGCAGCTTGCCGTTGGCTGGAAACTGTACGTTTATGTCACTGGAATGCACTAATCACCCAAAAAATATTATCGCCAGCCGGCGTGTAAATGGATTTAACTCTTTGAACGTACAATAGTGGTTGTGAAGCAGAAAGTCAGTTTATTTAGCACAATCGGTCAATTGCAGCTTGCCGTTGGCTGGAAACTGTACGTTTAGGTCACTGGAATGCACTAATCACCCAAAAAATATTACCGCCACCCGGCGTGTAAATGGATCTAACTCTTTGAACATACAATAGTGGTTGTGAAGCAGAAAGTCAGTTTATTTAGCACAATCGGTCAATTGCAGCTTGCCGTTGGCTGGAAACTGTACGTTTGTGTCACTGGAATGCACTAATCACCCAAAAAATATTAACGCCACCCGGCGTGTAAATGGATTTAACTCTTTGAACGTACAATAGTGGTTGTGAAGCAGAAAGTCAGTTTATTTAGCACAATCGGTCAATTGCAGCTTGCCGTTGGCTGGAAACTGTACGTTTATGTCACTGGAATGCACTAATCACCCAAAAAATATTATCGCCAGCCGGCGTGTAAATGGATTTAACTCTTTGAACGTACAATAGTGGTTGTGAAGCAGAAAGTCAGTTTATTTAGCACAATCGGTCAATTGCAGCTTGCCGTTGGCTGGAAACTGTACGTTTCTGTCACTGGAATGCACTAATCACCCAAAAAATATTACCGCCACCCGGCGTGTAAATGGATCTAACTCTTTGAACGTACAATAGTGGTTGTGAAGCAGAAAGTCAGTTTATTTAGCACAATCGGTCAATTGCAGCTTGCCGTTGGCTGGAAACTGTACGTTTATGTCACTGGAATGCACTAATCACCCAAAAAATATTACCGCCACCCGGCGTGTAAATGGATCTAACTCTTTGAACGTACAATAGTGGTTGTGAAGCAGAAAGTCAGTTTATTTAGCACAATCGGTCAATTGCAGCTTGCCGTTGGCTGGAAACTGTACGTTTATGTCACTGGAATGCACTAATCACCCAAAAAATATTACCGCCACCCGGCGTGTATATGGATTTAACTCTTTGAACGTACAATAGTGGTTGTGAAGCAGAAAGTCAATTTATTTAGCACAATCGGTCAATTGCAGCTTGCCGTTGGCTGGAAACTGTACGTTTATGTCACTGGAATGCACTAATCACCCAAAAAATATTACCGCCACCCGGCGTGTAAATGGATCTAACTCTTTGAACGTACAATAGTGGTTGTGAAGCAGAAAGTCAGTTTATTGTACACAATCGGTCAATTGCAGCTTGCCGTTGGCTGGAAACTGTACGTTTAGGTCACTGGAATGCACTAATCACCCAAAAAATATTACCGCCAGCCGGCGTGTAAATGGATCTAACTCTTTGAACGTACAATAGTGGTTGTGAAGCAGAAAGTCAGTTTATTTAGCACAATCGGTCAATTGCAGCTTGCCGTTGGCTGGAAACTGTACGTTTGTGTCACTGGAATGCACTAATCACCCAAAAAATATTACCGCCACCCGGCGTGTAAATGGATTTAACTCTTTGAACGTACAATAGTGGTTGTGAAGCAGAAAGTCAGTTTATTTAGCACAATCGGTCAATTGCAGCTTGCCGTTGGCTGGAAACTGTACGTTTATGTCACTGGAATGCACTAATCACCCAAAAATATTACCGCCACCCGGCGTGTATATGGATTTAACTCTTTGAACGTGCAATAGTGGTTGTGAAGCAGAAAGTCAGTTTATTTAGCACAATCGGTCAATTGTAGCTTGCCGTTGGCTGGAAACTGTACATTTAGGTCACTTTAATGCACTAATCACCCAAAAAATATTACCGCCAGCCGGCATGTAAATGGATTTAACTCTTTGAACGTAGAATAGTGGTTGTGAAGCAGAAAGTCAGTTTATTTAGCACAATCGGTCAATTGCAGCTTGCCGTTGGCTGTAAACTGTACGTTTATGTCACTGGAATGCACTAATCACCCAAAAAATATTACCGCCAGCCGGCGTGTAAATGGATTTAACTCTTTGAATGTACAATAGTGGTTGTGAAGCAGAAAGTCAGTTTATTTAGCACAATCGATCAATTGCAGCTTGCCGTTGGCTGGAAACTGTACGTTTTATGTTACTGGAATGCACTAATCACCCAAAAAATATTACCACCACCCGGCGTGTAAATGGATCTAACTCTTTGAACGTACAATAGTGGTTGTGAAGCAGAAAGTCAGTTTATTTAGCACAATCGGTCAATTGCAGCTTGCCGTTGGCTGGAAACTGTACGTTTATGTCACTGGAATGCACTAATCACCCAAAAAATATTACCGCCACCCGGCGTGTAAATGGATCTAACTCTTTGAACGTACAATAGTGGTTGTGAAGCAGAAAGTCAGTTTATTTAGCACAATCGGTCAATTGCAGCTTGCCGTTGGCTGGAAACTGTACGTTTATGTCACTGGAATGCACTAATCACCCAAAAAATATTACCGCCACCCGGCATGTATATGGATTTAACTCTTTGAACATACAATAGTGGTTGTGAAGCAGAAAGTCAGTTTATTTAGCACAATCGGTGAATTGCAGCTTGCCGTTGGCTGGAAACTGTACGTTTATGTCACTGGAATGCACTAATCACCCAAAAAATATTACCGCCACCCGGCGTGTAAATGGATCTAACTCTTTGAACGTACAATAGTGGTTGTGAAGCAGAAAGTCAGTTTATTGTACACAATCGGTCAATTGCAGCTTGCCGTTGGCTGGAAACTCTACGTTTCTGTCACTGGAATGCACTAATCACCCAAAAAATATTACCGCCACCCAGTGTGTATATGTATTTAACTCTTTGAACGTACAATAGTGGTTGTGAAGCAGAAAGCCAGTTTATTTAGCACAATCGGTCAATTGCAGCTTGCCGTTGGCTGGAAACTGTACGTTTATGTCACTGGAATGCACTAATCACCCAAAAAATATTACCGCCACCCGGCGTGTAAATGGATCTAACTCTTTGAACGTACAATAGTGGTTGTGAAGCAGAAAGTCAGTTTATTTAGCACAATCGGTCAATTGCAGCTTGCCGTTGGCTGGAAACTGTACGTTTGTGTCACTGGAATGCACTAATCACCCAAAAAATATTACCGCCAGCCGGCGTGTAAATGGATTTAACTCTTTGAACGTACAATAGTGGTTGTGAAGCAGAAAGTCAGTTTATTTAGCACAATCGGTCAATTGCAGCTTGCCGTTGGCTGGAAACTGTACATTTGTGTCACTGGAATGCACTAATCACCCAAAAAATATTACCGCCAGCCGGCGTGTAAATGGATTTAATTCTTTGAACGTACAATAGTGGTTGTGAAGCAGAAAGTCAGTTTATTTTGCACAATCGGCAAACTGCAGCACCAACTGTGCATGACAGCCACCAAAAAAAAAAGGGTGTATGTCACTTTAAATTTTCGATTCTTTGATAGCTGTGGCCCTAAGTAACGATTCTGTGTCCCTGAGTAACGATTCTGTGTCCCTGAGTAACGATTCTGTGTCCCTGTGTAACGATTCTGTGGCCCTAAAGTCTCTGTGGCCCTAACTCTGTCCCTTAATACACACAGGTCTGTCTCTCTTGAATGACCGGAGGCTAATGGAGAATTCTAAGATGGCCGCGATTTATAGTGCTGGCTGGCTGCTGATTGGCTAATGCGATCACATGTCATGAATGCATTTTGGGTCAGCGCGCCTTGTCTGCGCGCCTTCCCAGAGATCCCCGCCCCATCTTCTCTGTCCATTTTCTCCGTGGCCACACATGTCGCCGCCATTTTTGGGAAAATTCGATTCGTGCATCCGAAGTTTGCTAATCTTCGGATTCGTCGCGAATAGAATTTTTCCAAATCTTCGGAACGAATTTCACTTCATCATGTTCGATTCGCTCATCTCTAGGAAGGATATATAAACCCACAATATCTCCATACGGGCACATACAGTCACATACGGTCACACATTAATATCATCTTTTGTGGCATTTTATCTACCCCAATCCAACCCCCCCCCCCCCTTTATTTGTCTTTTTTTTCTCTTTTGTCTCCCTTAGCCAACATATGCTTATCTTGTTTCTGTATGTCTCCTTGAAATTTAAAAACATGTAATAAAATATTTGTTAAAGAAAATGGCCAATATGTATTATGATGTTTCTTTGCATAGAGATTTCAATGGGGTTCAGGTTTTGCAGACATCATGCAGCGTTCGATGAACTCCTCAAAAATCAAACCCAAGTAGGTTACTCACATCTACTAGAGACAGAATGGTGGAAATGTACTGAAACTGGAGCTTAGGTTTGTTCAGTTACACTTTAAAAATGAAAACTAAAAGATGGATGATTGCCATGCACTGCTTCTCCAGATTTGACTGCTCCAGTCTTTGTACATTTTCCACACTGTGTTCTTGGCATCTAATGAACGGAACACATTTATAATAGAACATCAGTGTACTTCTTAAGCTCTACTATATCAAGGAAACACTTGATTGTCTTTATGTGAATGCAAAGACTGTATCTAAACTAATATTTGTGGTAAAGACAGACATTTTCAGATTGGTGGAACTGCTCTGAGCACTTATTTCCCTCTATGATTTTAGCATTGTCCTATGTCAAAGCATAAGATATTGACCTGCTATGATAACCCCTGGTATATACTCTGTAAAACTATTGTGCATAGCAGAGAGATCGCCCCTGCATGTTATGCTGTAGAGCCAGTTCACACTACATGCGTTTCAGTGTGCTTTTTTCTGCATCCAAAATGCACAGACCATAGATTATATGGTTGTCAACGTCATAGTTCACATCAACGCTTGCAGTTCCACTGCGTTCCGGATGCAGAAAAAAAGGAGAACAGTCTGCATTTTTCCTGCACAGAACTGTACTAGAGAGCGGTAAAACAATTAAAACTAAAAGCACCAGAACGCATTGGAACGCACCAAAAATGCACTGGAATGCATGTCTCTATTTACATTGAAGAAAAAAAGAGAGGGGAAAAAATGAACTGACACGCATCAAGAATGCACCGGAACACGTCAAAACTGTTTCAAAAACACACTGGAATGTGCCAAAAACATGTCAAAAGAGTGTATGCAGAAAAGCATCCGGAACGCATCTGGACTGCGTTTCTATAGTGTGAACCAGCCCTTAGTCATTTTGTAGACTTGTGAAGAGGTTCCTGATTCACATGCCCTAGAGCAGCCGTCTCATAACTTGCACTCCAAGCTATGTATTCTATATTCTGTAAACAGGGCTGCATTACGAATGAAGCATTTTGGACCTTCCCAGCATAGGAAACAGGGGGCAACACTAAACCACTAGATTTACAAATTTTTTACCATGACTACCTCTGGACATTTGTGGTTAAACCCAGCAAACTTAGTGGCTGCTGTATAAAGAGTGAGGAGTCACATAGACAATATGCAAGCTCTGCATACAGTATATCACATAAAATGCTGCCAATACTGCATTCTTGTTTTAATTGTTAACAAAATCATGTGACAAAAAAAGGTGCGCCATATACGATTTTATTTACCATGTGCATACACCTGATTGCAGGCACCCAACAATCCTCCAGAAGATATTATCTGTCTATATGAACCTGAGGCTGGCCATAGATGCCACATTTTTTTTTGATCAGCCAGAGGGATGATTAAAAAAAAAAAAAAATGAATGGATTCCTCCTTACACACAATCGAGGTGGATGAAGGAATCCTCCCCACTGTGCTATTATATTCTGACAGTGGTAACTCAGAATACACAGACAAGCCCTGCATCTGATTGGATGCAGCCGCTGACTGAATGAGAGTTTTCCAATAGTCCTGCTTGACAGAAGTTAATCCTTAGATTGTCTTCTGTCAAGCATGAATGGCCATAGATGGATCAAATTTTGGTTGGCCCTACTGAGCCATTTATGTGCAGCTTAACTTTAGTATTTCTACTAAAAGAAAAAAAAGAGACTATTACTGATTGTAAAGGACAAACAACTATGATAAACTGCCGCAAGAGAAAAATAGAGGTTTCTATTGTTAACTTCTGAGGATGATAGTTCCCTGGCTGTAATGCATCTGCTTTGGCTTCAATGCTTTCTGAGCTGCTGATCTTGAACAGGTATAGGGATAAGAAATCCTGACACGTTTCTGACATGTGTGGGTGAGTCAATTCAAAACAATTGAAAATATAATTCTTTAACACAAGAAAGCTAACTATAATGTGTGTATTTTTGTAATACATGTTATTTGTCTGTTTAAAGTGGTACTTAATGCTAGGAATTGTTTTACCCTAATGCATTCTCTGCAATGTAAAAAAATAAACATTTTTGTGGACCCCATCCGCAAAGACTTACCTGTAGTCTGTTTCCACGCTCTACTTCTTTGATCTTCTATGTTCTGGAGGCAGGTACTGAGGGCACTGGGGCCAAATTGTTCGGAGGAGGAAGAAGGAGGGTGCAGGGGTGTGGGTTGCTGGCACTGTTTTTGTCAATGAACCCACAAAGCATCGGCCAGGAGTAGGGGGGGGGGGTTCTAGCACATTGAGAACCAGCCTCGGGAGGCAAAAAGAGGCAATTTAAAAAAAGATTCATCATGCATAGTAATTGTGGACATCCTTTTCCCAAGAAAATTAAAAGGAAGTGTTTAATATCACTTTATCTTTAAAGGTACCAATATGGCATACTGCCAACCAAGAACATGAAAAATAGCAAAACTGAACAGAAATATGTCAATATACACTCACCGGCCACTTTATTATGCACACCTGTTCAATTGCTTGGCAAAACAAATTACTAATCAGCCAATCACATAGCAGCAACTCAATGCATGTAGGCATGTAGATCTGTGAAGACGACTTGCCGAAGTTCAAACCAAGCATCTGAATGGGAAAAAAAGGGAATTTAAGTGACTTTGAATGTGGCATGGTTGTTGGTGCCCGATGAGCTGGTCTGAATATTTCAAAAACTGCTGAACTACTGGGATTTTCACGGACAACCATCTCTAGGGTTTACAGAGAATGGTCCGAAAAAGAGAAAATATACATTGAGCCGCAGTTGTGTGGACAAAAATGTCTTGCTGATGTCAGAGGAGAATGGGCATTCGATTTCAACTGCGACATTCAGATGGAAGGTTTAGAATTTGGTATAAACAACATGAGAAAGGGATTGATCCTGCCTTGTATCAATGGTTCATGCTGGTGGTGTAATGTAATGGTGTGGGGGAAATATTCTTGGCACTAGCAAGGTGTACCTAATAATTTGGCCAGTGAGTGTGTATATATATATATATATATATACATATACATCATATACATATATATATATATATATATAGATATAGATATATAGAGATATATATATATATATATATATATACTGTATATATACACATAATACACAACATACATACACATATATATATATATATATATATATATTACTGTGCAAAAATCTTAGGCAGGAATGAAAAAATGCTTTAAATTAAGAATGCTTTCAGAAATTTTTATCAATTTATTTTTATCAATTAACAAAATGGAAAGCAAATGAACTGAGGAGAAATCCAAATTGAATCAATATTTGGTGTGACCACCCTCTCCCTTCAAAACAGCTTCAATTCTTCAACCTTTCTAGGTACACTTGCACACAGTTGTTGAAAGAACTCGGTAGGTAGGTTGTTCCATACAGCTTAGAGAACTAACCACAGATCTTCTGTGGATGTAGACTTCATCAAATCCTTCTGTCTCTTTATGTAATCTCAGACAAACTCTATGATGTTGAGATCAGGGCTCTCTGAGGGCCAAACCATCATTTCTAGGACTCTTTGTTCTTTTTTACGCTGAAAATAGTTCTTATTGACATCGGTTGTATGTTTGGGGTTGTTGTCCTTCTGCAAAATACATTTGGAGCCAATCACATGCCCTCTGATGGTATCGCATGATGGATAAGAATCTGTCTGTATCTCTCATCAATAAGGACACCATTGATCCTGACCAAATCTCCAACTCCATTTGCAGAAATGCAGCCCCAAACTTGCAGGGAACCCCCACCATGCTTCACTGTTACCTTCAGACACTCATAGCACCACTCTCCAGACCTTCATGAACAAAGTGACTTTTGCTACATTCAAACAATTGATATTTTGATTCATCAGTTCAGAGTGCTGCCATTTTTCTGCACCCCAGTTCCTATGTTTTCGTGCATATGACATGGAAACAAGGCTAAACAACTCAACTATACATAGGAACTGGGGTGCAGAAAAATGGTAGCAGGTGGTCTGGACTGAAAAATTTGAAATATTTGACTGTAGCAAAAGGCAGACTGTTTGTGAAGGGCTGGAGAGCGGTACAATATTAAGCATCTTCAGGCAACAGCGAAGCATAGTGAAGGTTCCTTGCAAGTTTGAGGTTGCATTTACTTGTTAGAACTTTTATTTCTGAAAGCATCATTTACAGAATTTTTTACACCTGCGTAAGACTTTTGCACAGCACTGTATATAGAACATTTGATTTATTTTAAGAATAGAGTGCTCTTGTAGATTTGTTAATTTGCCTTTGCTCCTGCTTCAGGTTTACGTCTGGCTAAGCTGTACACAGTTCCAGTTCAGATTTCAATTCCATGCCTAGGTGGGTGCCCTATAGAAGCAACATAAAGGGTAGAATAGAGGAACTGAGAAAGGAATGCTAGGGAAAAATCAGAATAATTGCTATGGCATCGCCTGTGCAAAAGAAGAAAGGGTGCTTTATGGGCCTTTTGCCAGCAGAAAGAATAACTCACAGCTTTTCTTTGTGTTTGGAGAAAAATGGATATAGACAGAGGAATTTCCCAGTGTTGTGTAGAAATGTTGTGTTTATCTGGGCCTACTGCCAAAAGTGAGAGATATCTAAAACCTATCTAGTACAAAGTAACATCAATTTTTCTTTTCCAAACTAAAGAATACTAAAGTGGTTTTCTGAATGAACAAAAAAAACATAGACCACAATGCAAATGCTCTTTCTTCTTTTGTGACAGCTCATGGTGAGTCATGGATAACAAACTCAGCAAGAGCCTGTTGTCAATCAAATTTCATAAAGGGAAGGTGTTAACCACTGAGTACCAGGTGCCATTTTAAAATGGTGCTAATTTAGCAGTTATTTGTTGCAGTGCCATTTTAAAACAGTATCATTGGTGTTCAGTGCTGGAGCTAAATTGACCAGCTACTGAGCTTGTGATCCTTCTGCAGGATTTTAGTTTTGCATTGAGCAAGAAATGCTGTGATGCTTCATCAGCACTTCCTGCGATCACCAGCAACCATTCTTAAAAATGGAAAAGCTGATCCAGCAATATAACAGCAAGTACTAGATTACTATTAGGTCATCTGATTGCTTCAGATTACAGTTTTTTAGCAGTGTCAACTATTCTGGTCTGTAGGTCTCCCCTTGATCTTTCATGTCAATGTACTGTACTTTGCTTGATGCAGAAATGCAAGGAGCTGGCGTGGCGATCGTTGGTGCACTGTGTCCTTGGGACACAGCGGATCATCTATCACATGAAAGAGCCGATGACGTCTGCTCTGTCATGTGATCAGTTGTGTCCAGTCACAGCTGATCGCATGTAAATAAGGAAATGCCGGTTATCGCTTACAGCTCGTGAGTAGAGGAGAGCCGGTAATCGGCATTACTCAGAGGGGACATGTACACTGATCATCAGGGAATTGATGATCAGTGTGCCCTGATGATCAGTGTAGCCCCAGCAGCGCCACCTGTCAGTGCCCATCAATGTCATCTGTCATTGCCTATCATTGCCACCTGTCAGTGCCCATCAGTGGCACATCAATGCCACATATCAGTGCCTACCAGTGCACATCAATGCCACATAACAGTGCCCATCTGAGCTGCCTTTTCGTGCCACCTATCATTGCCAGTCAGTGCCACCTATCAATGCCAGTCAGTGTCGCCTATCAGTGCTTCCAATCAGTGCCACCTATCAGTGCCAGTCAGTGCCGCCTATCAGCACCACCTATCAGTGCCAGTCAGTGCCGCCTATCAGTGCCATTCAGTGACATCTATCAGTGCCACCTATCAGTGCCATATATGAGTGCTGCGTTTCAGTGCCCACCAGGGATGCCTGTCTATGTCCATTAGTGCCACCTACCAGTGCCTCCTCATCAGTGCCCATCAGTGCTGCCTATCAGTGCCCATCATTGCAGCCTCATTTGCGTACATCAGTGAAAGAAAGAAAGAAAATCACTTATTTACAAAATTTTATAACAGAAACTAAGAAAAAAAAATTTTTTTTCAAAATTTTTAGTTGTTTTTGGTTTGTTTACCAAAAGAAAGCTCTATCTGTCCAAAAACAATGATAAAAATGTGCATGTTGCATGACTGTGCAATTGTCATTCAAAGTGCGACAGCACTGAAAGCTGAAAATTGGCCTGGGCAGAAGGGGGTATAAGTGCCCAGTAGGCAAGTGGTTAAATATCATTCTTTATAATAACACTTTATTATTACATATTAGTTTACTAATAATTGTAAAACATTTGTACTTGAATTAATCTTACTCAAAAAACCCTCAGCTTAGTCACTACAACTCAAGCAGTACTTATGAACACAACACTTATCAACCATACTCATTAACCATACAACTTTTTTCAATTTACATACTTACGTATTTTACCATCATATAAATTTGATACTTACCAATAATAATTGGCTGCGACAAAAAAGGGCGGGTGGGAGAGAGCACCACAGAGATGCCTCCCAGGATTATATTTTTTCCGTTAACAGAACCCACCCCCCCCCCCTTTTATAGCCCTCTCCTCTCTCCAATTCTTTTCCCTATTGGTCACTTTTTTCTTCCAGGAATGTCCAGGTGTAGTGGGGGGCTAAAAACTCCCAATTTCTAGAATCTTTCCCATTATATAATATACTCTGGGGTGGCTTAAAACTGTCCAGGTGTAGTGGGGGGCTTAAAACTCCTATTTTCTCAAAGCTCCCCCGTTATATTAGTATACCATGGTGGAACTTGAAACTTTAACAGTTTTTCTCCTCACGCCAGTGGGGGGGACTAAAAACCCTTCTGACCTTATAGAATGTTCCCCCGCTGTATTTATACAGTGAGGGGACTTGAAACCTTATCTCCCCCGCCACTGTCCCATAATAAAAGGGGGGGGGGCCCTATTAATTCCCCCTTTTCTTTTCCTATGGAGTTAAAAACCTTTGTAGTTTATTTCCTTACTTGGTCTTTCCCCGAACTCAGTGGAGCTTTGGTTTCTCTTTGCTACCAGTAGGTGTCACTTGTACCTCTTGCAATAGTATAAGATTCCACAGTGAAATTGAGTTATGAATATTTATATTTCCTCCAGTAAACTAGTAGGAGGTTTGTTACCACTTGTGCATGCAGGGGGAGAACATAAATATTTGGGTTGGACTCTATTTCCTGAACTACAGCCTGGGGAGGTGTTGGACTGGTCTATCCTGTTAGGCCCATAGCCTGTGTGGGGCCTACAATGTACTCTGGGCTGGGAGTTAGGCCCGAAGTGGTCCTGTAGGCTTTTCTGCTTGTCGATGGTAGAAACTGCACCAAGATGAGAGCCAAGAGGAGGACCTTACTGGAGGAAGTAGGATGAAGACCGGTTTTCTTCAAAGGGCCTTTTGATTCTCAAGGAGAGGATGTACAAAAGCCTAGGAGAAGTCTGTTGACTAGCTTAAGAAGTTATCATCAGTGTTGGTGGGTTGGCTTAACCCTTTTGCTGCCAGGCCCTGTGCTCCACTTTTAAACTCAGGTGGTCAGACTGTTTTTGCAATTTTTCAAATTTTGTCTTATTTTTCACTTACAGCTTTCACAGTTTTTATAAGACACCCCAAACCATACATTTTCAGAAAGCATAGGACTGGCAGAATAAGAAATTAAAAGTTTTACTGATTTTTTAGGGCCCATGATATTTGCGCAAATTCCTGCTAAGGCCTTCTTCTCGTAGGGTATACTACACCATATTCCCACACAGTGATGCACAGGTGTTCTGTGCATCCCTGGGAAGACAGTCCCATGCACATGCACGGCTCCACATGGGGAGGCAAGGAACATCCCTTTACACCCCAAGGGGTTAAATGTTGAACTTGATCTCCAATAGAGAAACTAAAGAGATCAGATCAAATCAAAAAGTTCTTTCTTTCCTACTAATGGACTGTTGACAATATTTCCCTGTACCTGTAGCTAAATCATATTTCATTATATTAATTTCCACTGTGATCATTGCTAAGTACACATAGCTATTGCTATAATGACCATTTTTGAATTGGTCACCAATGAAAGGCTTTGCTGTGTTTGTATTTGCATATATGGGTGGAGAAAAGCCTGATATAAGTAGAATCTCCAGCTATGCTTCCTACTGGTCCTGACGAAGCTGAGTAAGATACACCCATCGGCAAAACACGTTGACGTCACACATCAGTGATGTGACTACCGGTCAGCGCATTGGCGTCATACACCAAGTCCTGGTGGGGACACGGAAATACACGCTTTTGCTCGGTGTTCATCAATCCACACGTGTACCTGGAGGGAAGCGGAGCCCATTCATCAACAGTCCCAATGCTGGCGGCTGCCTCCGGGACTCGAATCTAACAATAGGAGAAATCGTGCGCTGTCTCATATTCAATGCACAGGTGGTGAGTGGAACTTCATTCATATCGAAATGGAATCACGGCCCTAGGGCCTTCTCTACTTGAAGCTTTATAGTGACTACCATATTGACTTTCTTTATGTCACTTCTTTATCAAAGGATGGGGACAACATGTCATACTTCATAGATGGTGCGCAGCACCCTACCCCCACTATCCCTTGTGGATATTCACATTGTTTTCATGTCAGCTATAGATTAAGGGAGGCATTCAGGCCGCATGCTGACGGTGAATTACATTTATATCATCATTGGCAGGGCCCTGCCACTCCAACTTCAGATGGCAGATGTCTCATGGAGAAGTCACTATTGATACCAAGTTTTGTTTAGGTTCCATGATCACCCAAATGTCATATTTCGGACACTATTTTCAGATATACCAGTCACATTCAACCTGGAAGCCCTCCAAATAAGGCATATTACATTTACCTGATGATTGTGTCTTTGATCAATGACACTATGAGTATCTATATCTTCTACTGGCGCACTGACTAACAGTTACGTTCATATTCATGAGCTATGTGCATTTTTGTTTGATTCATGCCCAGGGTTGAATTTTTACCAGATCTCTAGCACTGTCCAGTTAGGCTCCTTAGTCCATATATCTCATTGGTACAAGTGTAATGTTTTTTTTTACATTATTGATGCACAGCCTTATATATCAATATTTATCGTATACATCCCCTACATGGTGGTGTTTCCCATGTCTCTGTGCTGTTTATACATAAGACCTAGTGTTGTTGTCTACAGCATAACTACATACATGGTGGATCTTGACGTCCTTCATTTATTATTTTTTTGTTTTAGGTTATTTCTTTTGGTATTGTTTCATCGTGTGGTGATAGCTAACTGTGGTCTTTACCTTAGTGTCTAAATATGTACAAATTCTGCAATAAAACATCATTTTTGATGACTTCATGGGTATCGTTTTCTGTCCATTATGTAACCGCTTTCTCCTTGTGAATTCTTTTTCACAGTTTTTTTGCTGGAGGCAAGCAACATCCCTGCATGGGCATACACTGTAGTACACCCTGTGCGAACAAGGCCTTAATATGTTTTCTTGTTTTGTTTTTATTTTGTTTTACAAGTTTATTTGTATTATTTTTTGCATTTGAAATTAATTTATTATTTCTTTTACAGCCCTGATGCGGGGGGGGGGCAGGGGGTTCACATGCAGTACTCAGTCTCTTTCCATACAGCCTCAGCTGCACTGCAGATAAATGAACAGGAGGCTCTCTGTACAGAGCCTTTCTGTTCATTCACAAATTGACAGCAAAATTAAAAAAAAACCACACACACACACTTTTTGTCAAGTCATTTAATAAAGATTAAAATAAAAATGTCCAACAATGTAAATCCACCATCAATAACAACTCTCAGCATTACAAATTCTCAATCCTGATACCCTATGCCTGCTGAAAAAAAATTCAGCTAACATAATTCTCTCCCAACAACTGCTTGTTCGCAAATGACAGACCATCATATGAC
Source organism: Staurois parvus (assembly GCF_062004578.1). Classification (NCBI taxonomy): domain Eukaryota; kingdom Metazoa; phylum Chordata; class Amphibia; order Anura; family Ranidae; genus Staurois; species Staurois parvus. The sequence continues at coordinate 14,458,237 of NW_028317882.1, forward strand.
AGCTGAGAGTGAACAAATGGGCAGGGTCTCCTAGGTGATGACAAATATGATCTTTTTTCATGCGTGCTTCACAATACTAATGATCAGTAGCATAGGATAAAGCAGTGATAAGCACTCAATCATAAACTAGCAGCTGATTCTCCTGTTCTCCAATGGTCATGGGGTCTGACACACTGATGTAAATGAATGGCCAGTTGCAAGGAACCAGTAATGAAAAAAATATTTGGAACCCACAACGTATATCTTTATATTTTCAATTCAATTCATTTTATGCTGGAGAAGTCTGAAAGAGAACTGCTGGTGCAAATTACAAGTACAAAATCAAAATGTGGCTCTGAAGCATCTCAAATCCAAAATCATTGTGGCTCTGAAGCATCTCTGACTACTGTACATGCATTTTAGCTTGATTTTCTAAGTGTCTCCTGCTAAGACAGACCTATAGCATTGCAATCAGTAAAATTAATGCTTCTTGCTGATTGGAGAGCTCTGACTCTGAGGTATCACAGACCCTTTCAGAGAGACTACTGCTTCCAAACAAAGAGCAAAGGTTCTTCTCCTCAGCATGGTGACAGTTCAATTGGGCTTAAAGTAAAGTGTTACTAAACCCAGGATCCTGCTTTCACTATATCTGGTCTCCCGCAGCACACACTACATGGAAATGCAATTATTTTAGTAAATATAAACTGCTAAATCCCTTTTCTCATCAGCAGTTAGAGCAGTCTTGTGACTTCAGCAGAGCACTGGTTAAAGCTTGTAGAAGGAGTTTTCTTTCTGCTCTAAGAGGATGTGAAACCTCTGACCCTCTGTGTGGACAGTGCTGATTGGCCCTGTACTGATCACATGCATAACATGAAAAAAAAAAAAAAACTCTCTAGCAATACACACCAAACTGAGCATGTGCATGTGACCACGGGTTCAGTCTGTACCAAGTGGTTATATCAACAAGAGGAGGGGCAAAGAAGAAAGGATCAAACAGCCTTTTTACACAATGCAGAGGATTAACCCCTTTACTGCATCTACAGACTGATTTTACTGTTGTGGGTTTAGTAACACCAGGGGCGGACTGACCATTTGGAAACTCCGGCACTGCCCGAGGGCCCGGGGTCAGTAGGGGGCCCCATGAGATGCCCCTGGTACCTTTTTCATAGACTTTTTTGAGTTTGGGCAAGGACACAGGGGCCCCATGATCCCCTATTGCCCCGGGCCCCATGAGTTGTCAGTCCGCCCCTGAGTAACACTTTAAAGTGTTTCCACTTCCAGTAACATATCCTGGTAAACAACAATGTTAACATTGTTACAAGAAATGCTAAAGCTGAACTGTAACCAAGCAGAAACATACAGATTTAAAATACATACAGTTGTGTTCAAAATAATAGCACTGTGTTGGAAAAAAGTGAATAAAGCTCAAAATCCTTCTAATAGCTTTTATTTCCATACACACAAATGCATTGGGAACACTACACATTCTATTGCAAATCAAAACATGAAGAAAAATATATCAAATTTGTTTTGTTCCTCAAAAAAAATTGAAGAAAAGTGAATATTAGACTGTTCAAAAAAATAGCCGTGTTTGTATTCTTCTTTACAAACTCAAACATTCACTATATAAACTGAAAAATGTTTGAAGATTTTGCTTTCCTTTGAATCACTTAATTAATATTTAGTTGTATAAGCACTGTTTCTGAAAACTGCTGTACATCTGTGTTGCATGGAGTCAACCAACTTCTGGCACCTGTGAACAGGTATTACAGCCCAGGATGATTGGACTACATTCCACAGTTCTCTATTTCTTGGTTTTGCCACAGAAACTGCATTCTTGATGTCACCCCACAAGTTTTCTATTGGATTAAGATCTGGGGATTGGGCTGGCCACTCCATAACGTCAATCTTGTTGGTCTGGAACCAAGATGTTGCACGTTTACTGGAGTGTTTGGGGTCATTGTCTTGTTGGAACACCCATTGCAAGGGCATTTCCTCTTCAGCATAAGGCAGCATGACCTCTTCAAGTATTCTGATGTATTCAAACTGATCCATGATCCCTGGTATGCGATAAATAGGCCCAACACTGTAGTATGAGAAACATCCCCATATCATGATTAGAGATGAGCGAAGAAATGAAAAATTCGATTCGGCTGATTCGGCGAATTCCAGTGTGAAATTCGATTCGATGCGAATTTCTCCGCTACGAAGATGACTTATTTAAAGGGTTTCTAGGCTTCAGAGAGCCTTTAAATTAGTGCAGAACACTGTACCTTTAATTTAAATGCCCTTGGAGATGAGGAAGGAGAAGGAGAAGGAGAAGGATGAGAAGAAGGAGAAGGAGAAGGATGAGAAGAAGGAGAAGGAGAAGGATGAGAAGAAGGAGAAGGATGAGAAGAAGGAGAAGGATGAGAAGAAGGAGAAGGAGAAGGATGAGAAGAAGGAGAAGGAGAAGGATGAGAAGAAGGAGAAGGATGAGAAGAAGGAGAAGGATGAGAAGGAGAAGGATGAGAAGGAGAAGGATGAGAAGAAGAAGGCTGAGAATAAGGAGAAGGATGAGAAGAAGGAGAAGGAGAAGGATGAGAAGAAGGAGAAGGATGAGAAGAAGGAGAAGGAGAAGGATGAGAAGAAAGAGAAGGATGAGAAGGAGAAGGATGAGAAGAAGAAGGATGAGAAGAAGAAGGATGAGAAGAAGGAAAAGGATGAGAAGAAGAAGGATGAGAAGAAGGAGAAGGATGAGAAGAAGGAGAATGATGAGAAGAAGGAGAAGGATGATAAGAAGGAGAAGGAAGAGAAGAAGGAGAAGGATGAGAAGAAGGAGAAGGATGAGAAGAAGGAGAAGGATGAGAAGAAGGAGAAGGATGAGAAGAAGGAGAAGGAGAAGGATGAGAAGAAGGAGAAGGATGAGAAGAAGAAGGATGAGAAGAAGGATGAGAAGAAGGAGGAGAAGGATGAGAAGAAGAAGGATGAGAAGAAGGAGAAGGATGAGAAGAAGGAGAAGGAAGAGAAGAAGGAGAAGGAGAAGGATGAGAAGGAGAAGGATGAGAAGAAGGAGAAGGATGAGAAGAAGGAGAAGGATGAGAAGAAGGAGAAGGAGAAGGATGAGAAGAAGGAGAAGGATGAGAAGAAGAAGGATAAGAAGAAGGATGAGAAGGATGAGAAGAAGGAGAAGGATGAGAAGAAGGAGAATGATGAGAAGAAGGAGAAGAAGGAGAAGGATGAGAAGAAGGAGAAGGATGAGAAGAAGGAGAAGGATGAGAAGAAGGAGAAGGATGAGAAGAAAAAGGATGAGGAGAAGGAGAAGGATGAGAAGAAGGAGAAGGATGAGAAGGAGAAGGAGAAGGATGAGAAGAAGGAGAAGGAGAAGGATGAGAAGAAGGAGAAGGATGAGAAGAAGGAGAAGGATGAGAAGGAGAAGGAGAAGGATGAGAAGGAGAAGGATGAGAAGAAGGAGAAGGAGAAGGATGAGAAGAAGGAGAAGGAGAAGGATGAGAAGAAGGAGAAGGATGAGAAGAAGGATGAGCAGAAGGAGAAGGATGAGAAGAAGGAGAAGGATGAGAAGAAGGATGAGAAGAAGGATGAGAAGAAGGAGAAGGATGAGAAGAAGGACAGTTCTGTGACAGTTTCTGTCTATTTCTGACAGTTCTGGGACATTCACTCCATACAGCGGTTTCAACCGCTGTATGGAGGGAATGTCATAGAACTGTCAGAAATAGACTATTAATGACAGTTCTGGGACTGTCCTTCCATGCAGCGGTTGAAACATTGTATGTATTTGTTTCCATAAATGGATCCATTTATGGAAACAAATACATACAATGTTTCAACCGCTGCATGGAAGGACAGTCCCAGAACTGTCATTAATAGTCTATTTCTGACAGTTCCATGACATTCCCTCCATACAGCGGTTAAAACAGCTGTATGCAGTGAATGTCCCAGAACTGTCATAAATAGTCTATTTCTGATAGATCTGGGACATTCACTCCATACAGCTGTTTTAACCGCTGTATGGAGGGAATGTCATGGAACTGTCAGAAATAGACTATTAATGACAGTTCTGGGACTGTCCTTCCATGCAGCGGTTGAAACATTGTATGTATTTGTTTCCATAAATGGATCCATTTATGGAAACAAATACATACAATGTTTCAACCGCTGCATTGAAGGACAGTCCCAGAACTGTCATTAATAGTCTATTTCTGACAGTTCCATGACATTCCCTCCATACAGCGGTTAAAACAGCTGTATGCAGTGAATGTCCCAGAACTGTCATAAATAGTCTATTTCTGATAGATCTGGGACATTCACTCCATACAGCTGTTTTAACCGCTGTATGGAGGGAATGTCATGGAACTGTCAGAAATAGACTATTAATGACAGTTGTGGGACTGTCCTTCCATACAGCGGTTGAAACATTGTATGTATTTGTTTCCATAAATGGATCCATTTATGGAAACAAATACATACAATGTTTCAACCGCTGCATTGAAGGACAGTCCCAGAACTGTCATTAATAGTCTATTTCTGACAGTTCCATGACATTCCCTCCATACAGCGGTTAAAACAGCTGTATGCAGTGAATGTCCCAGAACTGTCATAAATAGTCTATTTCTGACAGTTCTGGGACATTCACTCCATACAGCGGTTTCCGGCAAAAAGTGTATGTGCAGAGTTCCTCTATTCTGCAGATACACTTAGAGGAGCTCTGCAGATACACTTAGAGGAGCTCTGCACATACACTTTTTTCCGGTTTGGAATTATTCTTATTTTCATCCTACTTCTTCTTCTTCTTCTTCATCCTCATCCTCATCCTCTTCTTCTTCTGAGGATGAGGATGAAGAAGAAGAAGAAGAAGAAGTAGGATGAAAATAAGATTAATTCCAAGCCGGCAAAAAGTGTATGTGCAGAGCTCCTCTAAGTGTATCTGCAGAGCTCCTCTAAGTGTATCTGCAGAATAGAGGAACTCTGCACATACACTTTTTGCCGGCTTGGAATTATTCTTCTTTTCATCCTACTTCTTCTTCTTCTTCTTCTTCATCCTCATCCTCAGAAGAAGAGGATGAGGATGAGGATGAGGATGAGGAAGAAGAAGAAGAATGAAAAGAAGAATAATTCCAAGCCGGCAAAAAGTGTATGTGCAGAGTTCCTCTATTTCTGACAGTTCTCTCACAGCTTCTTCACATGTACAGCGGTTGAAATATCTGTATCCTAAATGGAAACTAATAGATACAAATTGTATCTATTAGTTTCCATTTAGGATACAGATGTTTCAACCGCTGTACATGTGAAGAAGCTGTGAGAGAACTGTCAGAAATAGAGGAACTCTGCACATACACTTTTTGCCGGCTTGGAATTATTCTTCTTTTCATCCTACTTCTTCTTCTTCTTCTTCTTCTTCTTCTTCTTCTTCATCCTCATCCTCATCCTCTTCTTCTGAGGATGAAGAAGAAGAAGAAGTAGGATGAAAAGAAGAATAATTCCAAGCCGGCAAAAAGTGTATGTGCAGAGTTCCTCTATTTCTGACAGTTCTCTCACAACTTCTTCACATGTACAGTGGTTGAAACATCTGTATCCTAAATGTAAACTAATAGATACAATGTTTCAACCGCTAAACATGTGTTCCTTCTGTCAGAGAACTGTCAGAAATAGCGGAGCTCACTGCAGGGACACTTTTGCCGGCTGATCGGGAAATGTTCGATTCGCGCACCCGAAGTAGGCAAAATTTCGGTTTCGACACGAATCGAATATTTCCTGAAATTCGACTCGAATTCCGGTTCGCCTAGTTCGATTCGCTCATCTCTAATCATGATGCTTGCGCAACCATGCTTCACTGTCTTCACAGTGTACTGTGGCTTGAATTCAGTGTTTGGGGGTCGTCTGACAAACTGTCTCCGGCCACTAGACTCAAAAAGAACAATCTTACTTTTATCAGTCCACAAAATGTTGCGCCATTTCTCTTTAGGTCAGTCAATATGCTCTTTGGCAAATTGTAACCTCTTCAGCACGTCTTTTTTTCAACAGTGGAAAAGCCCCCTTTGCGGGGGCTTCTTGCAGATAGCTTGGCTTCACATAGGTGTCTTCTAATTGTAATAGTACTCACAGGTAACTTTAGACCTTCTTTGATCTTCCTGGAGCTGATTGTTGGTTGAGTCCTTGCCATTTTGGCTATTCTTTTATCCATTCGAATGGTAGTTTTTCGCTTTCTTCCATGTGTTTCAGGTTTTGGTTGCCATTTTAAAGCATTTGCGATCATTTTATCTGAGCAGCCTATCATTTTCTGCACTTCTTTATATGTTTTCCCCTCTCCAATCAACTTTTTAATCAAGGGACGCTGTTCTTCTGAACAATGTCTGGAACGACCCATTTTCCTCAGAATTTCAGAGAGAAATGCACTGTAACCAGCATGGACAACATTTGCTGCTTTCCTTAAATAAGGGCAATAATTGCCACCTGTTTTTCAAAGAATGAATGACCTCACTAATAGAACTCCACACTGCTATTATTTTGAACATGCCCCTTTCAATTAGTGATTCAATTACACAGAATCAGCAGCATGCATGTCATGACTGTTGGGTCTGTTGGATTTCTATTACTCTACTACAAATATCATTTCTACCAAAAACAGTGATTAATCAGGTTTGTGATGTCTGACTGCTATTATTTTGAACACAACTGTAAGTAGGAGCTGTATTACCTACAAAAGGGATCTGTACTTTCATTCCTTGTATCGTTGACAGCGAAATTGGTAATTTTGTGGTGAAATCATTTTTATTCCTTCTACAACACTACATTTCTGCAAAATAAAATATCTAAAGTTTTCCAATCAAATAACTAAAGATTTTAATTGCGTTCTGGCACTTTTCAGGTTATTTTCAAAAGCATTTGTTCAATATACTAAACCTGTCCATATACCACTATAATTTTGTTCGAAAAATATTTTGTTTTAAGAGTGTTCATTCAATTTTCTAATCATTAGGGGATTCAAATCAACATTTGATTTCCGCAATAGTGACTGGAAAATTTGAAGGAGCAAGATGGAAAACGTTTCTGGAATACACAACTTTCTAACGGTAATTGTGGTTTTTGTTCAAAAAGTCCATTCATTCCAAAATTGAATGTTAAAAGCATATGAAAATTTGAAGAACTTTCAAAGGAAATTAAAAAAAGAATTGAATGTACTGAGAATTTTCATATTCAGTGTGTGGCCAACTTAGGGGTGCTGTATGGATGATTTACATTAACTGAACCAAAGAATACAGGAGATACAAGGGTCTACAAGGGCTATCTATACCTGTCAGAAAGTCTCCATCTTTCAAAAGTAGCAAGGGAACCCATATGGAAGAAAATTATAATTATTATTATTATTATTATTATACAGGATTTATATAGCGCCAACAGTTTGCTCAGTGCTTTACAAGATAACGTGAGACAATACAGCAACAATACAGTTCAATACAAGAGGGATAGGAGGGCCCTGCTCCTTGGAGCTTACAATCTAGGAGGGAGGGGCTAGTGGTAGAAAAGGTAGTAACTGTGGGGGATGGACTGGTTGGAAGAGTAGAAGATTCCATTATTAGCTGAGGGCAGGATAGGCTTCCCTGAAGAGATAGGTTTTCAGAGATTGCATAAAAGTGAGCAGAGTAGGCGATAGTCTGATAAATTGGGGTAGAGAGTTCCAGAGGATGGAGGAAGCGCTGGAGAAGTCCTGGAGATGAGCATGGGAGCAGGAGACAAGGGAGCTAGAGAGTAGGAGGTCTTGCGAGGACTGGAAAGTACGGTTTGGATGATATTTATAGACAAGATCGGTGATGTAATTTGGGGCACAGTTATAAATGGCTTTATACGTTATTGTTAATGTTTTGAATTTTATCCCTTGGGCAATGGGAAGCCAATGGAGGGATTGGCAGAGAGGGGTGGCAGATACAGAACGGTTAGTAAGGTGGATGAGTCTGGCAGCAGCATTCATGATAGACTGAAGAGGGGATAGCCTTGTCAGGGCAGGAGCCGAGGAACGGACAGGCAGGCCTAACAATGTAACGCACTGGCTGACGACAACCACTACCCACAGACCGAAGTCCCCCAGGGCGCGGAGTCTAAGTCCCAGGCTGCCCTTCACCAGGGCCCCTGATGGTGGGGATGGACTTGACGCAGCCAGGAACCAGGTCGCGGCCCCCGAGACACCTCAGCTGCGGTAATGGCCGCCGCCAATGGCGTGTAGCTGGTGGAAGAGACAAAAGAGTAGTCAGACAAGCCGGGTCAACAACAACAGGACAAAACAGTACAGGACAGCAGACGAGAATCACAGGTCACCAGCCGGGTTCAGCAACAGAGGGTCAGATCAAGGGAGAATACAAAGAATAGTCAAGTCACAAGCCGAATCAGATACCAGGAGAGTCACGAGAGTCAGAACAGAGTAATAGCAACACAAAGACACAAGTTCAAAGAGCATGTGCGGGCCACAGGCTTATATGTCATCCGCCACACCCCTCTGGGGGATGGACCACAGAGACCTGAAGGCATAAAAGGATTCCCATCATGCACAGCAGAATCCAAGATGGACGCCAGCACATGGAGTAACATAACCTCAGGGAAAAGGTAGGACCTTGACAAGCCTGCGATTAGGTAGGCCAAAGAGGAGGGAGTTACAATAGTCAAGGCGAGAGATAACAAGGGAGTGAATAAGTTGCTTAGTGGTTTCCAAAGTTAGGAACGGGCGTATCTTGGATATGTTGCGGAGGTGAAGTCTACAAGATTTGGACAGTGATTGAATTTGGGGCTGAAAGGACAGATGGGAGTCTAGGATTACACCTAGTACCCTGGCATGAGGGGAGGGACTGATGATTGTGTTATTGATCTTGATGGAGAAGTCAGGGGAGGGGGCACAGGCTGGAGGGAATACTAAGAGCTCAGTTTTGGAAAGATTGAGTTTGAGGAAGTGGAGTGACATCCATGCCGATATGTCGCTTAGTAGGATACTAATGCGAGAGGAGACAGAAGGGGTAAGGTGAGGGGTAGAAAGATAGATTTGTGTGTTATCAGCATAGAGATGGCACTTAAAGCCATGGGAGTTTATCAAGTAACCAAGGGAGGAGGTGTAGATGGAGAAGAGAGGGGTCCAAGGACAGAACCTTGAGGGACCCCTACGGAAAGAGGGAGTGAAGAGGAGGAGGCAGCGTTATAGGTAACGCTGAAGGAGCGCTGCAATAGGTAGGAGGAGAACCAGGAGAGAGCAGTCTCTGAGGCCAAGAGAGTGGAGTTTTTTGAGGAGGAGGGGATGGTCAACCATGTCAAAAGCCACAGAAAGAGGTCAAGAAGTAAGAGTACGGAGTAGTGACCATTGGTTTTAGCTGTTAGTAGATCATTAGTGAGTTTTAGTAGGGCAGTTTCAGTGGAGTGTTGTGAGCGAAAGCCAGACTGTAAAGGGTCAAGAAGGTTGTTGTCAGTGAGGAAGGCGAATGTAGACTAAGCATTTTAAGAGTTTAGAGGTAAATGGCAGCAGGGAGATGGGTCTTAAGTTGTCCAGGTTGGTGGGGTCCAGGTGTCAGGGAGCGAGGAGCCAGACACACAAGGAGGTGCAATTAAAGGTAGGTTTATTAATATATAAAAATAAGACAAGAGTCTATGCAAGTCCAACAGTAGAAATCGTAGCCAAAGCCGGGGTCAAGAGCCAGGAAGAATCGTCGCCAGAGCCGGGATCAGGAGCCAGGAAGAATGGTCGCCAGAGACGGTATCCAGGAAAGCAATGAGTAGCTAAACCGGAGCTTGTTGTTGTGCAACAGACAGGACACGAATGCAATGGACAGCCACAAACAGCCAACTTATATGTGATAAGCCGCCACCTGCTGGGGGAGGAGCAGCAGAGGGCTGAAAGTATAAAGGATCCCACAATGCTTTGCAGACACCTAAGATGGATGCCAGCACATGGAGCAGCACAAGGTCTGAGGAAAGGAAGGACCTTTACAGTACTTCCTCCTCAAGGGCCCCTCCCCCTCCGCGGCTTAACATAAGGCTTCTGTGGAAAGCAGGCGTGAAAAGTGCGGAGGAGGGCAGGAGCATGAACATCCGTGGAAGGAACCCAGGAACGCTCCTCTGGACCATAACCACGCCAATGGACCAGGAACTGCACCCGACCGCGGACCAACCGAGAGTCCAGGATGCGGCTCACCTCATACTCCTCATGACCGTCGACCCGGATAGGACGAGGCCGAGGCGGAGAGGCAGTAAAGCGATTACAGACCAGAGGCTTCAACAGGGATACATGGAAGACATTGGAGATACGCATCCCAGGAGGAAGAGCAAGGGCATAGTCAACCGGGTTCACCCTGCGGAGGATGGGGAAAGGACCAACAAAACGGGGAGCCAGTTTCGGTGCGGGCACCCGAAGATTGAGGTTATGAGTGGACAACCACACCCGATCTCTGACCTGGTATGAAGGAGCGGGCAACCGTCTACGATCAGCCTGGAGCTTCTGGTGCTGAGCTGAGTCCTTCAAGGACCTCTGAATCTGCCCCCACGAGGAATGCAGGGCAGCAAGATGGTTATCCACAGCTGGAATGTCCTGTGGCGAGAACAACTCAGGCAATCAGCGGGTTGGAACCCATAGTTGGCCATGAAGGGAGACATCCCGGAGGAGGAGTTGACAGCCGAGTTCCTCGCAAACTCTGCCCATGGCAGGAGATCGACCCAATTGTCTTGATGGTCAGAGATATAGCAGCAAAGGAATTGTTCCAGGGCCTGGTTGGAACGCTCCGCAGCCCCATTGGACTGCGGGTGGTAGGCCGAAGAGAAGGAGAGCTTGATACCCAACTGGGAGCAGAAGGCGCGCCAGAACCTGGACACAAACTGGCTCCCACGGTTCGAGACAATCACCTTAGGCAACCCATGCAAGCGAAAGATCTCCCTGGTGAAAACCGTAACCAGTTCTTGCGCAGTCTGCAATTTCTTGAACGGAACACAATGGCACATCTTGGAGAAATGATCAATGACCATAAGAATGACCGTATGGCCTCGAGACGCAGGGAGGTCTACAATAAAATCCATGCCCAGGTGTGACCAGGGACGCTCCCCATTGGGAATGGGTTGCAGAAGGCCTAATGGAAGATGCCGAGGAGATTTATTCTGGGCACAGACAGAACATGCCGCTACATATGAGGCGATGTCGGAACGGAGAGATGGCCACCAGAATAAACGAGAAATGACCCAGGACAACTGGTTCCTCCCTGGATGACCGGCGGTCTTGGAATTATGGTAGGTACGCAGCAAACGGATGCGCAATCCCTCAGGTACGAAACATCTACCAGCCGGTCTCTCAGAGGGAGCATCAGTTTGAGCCACCAAAATCTGCTCCCCAAGTGGAGAAGTCAGGCTGGTACGAATGGCAGCCAGGATCTGATATGACCGAGGTCGGCTCAGAGTCCTCCCTGGACAGCTCAGAGTATTGCCGCGACAAGGCATCAGCCCTGACATTCTTGGAGCCAGGCAAATAGGAGACCACATAGTTAAAACGCGACAAGAACAGAGCCCATCTGGCCTGACGGGGCGTCAACCTCTTAGCTTCCGAGAGATACGTCAGGTTCTTGTGGTCAGTGAGAATGAGAACCGGAACCGCAGAACCCTCGAGCAGGTGCCTCCATTCCTTGAGAGCCTGAATAATGGCCAACAACTCCCTGTCTCCAATCTGGTAGTTGCATTCTGCGGAGGAAAGCTTCCTCGAGTAGAACCCACAGGGAAGCAGGGGTCCATCGGGCGACCGACGCTGAGACAGGAGGGCGCCTACTCCCGTCTCAGATGCATCAACCTTGAGGACAAAAGGCAACCCAGGATTGGGATGAGACAGTATCGGAGCCGAAGCAAAGGCGGATTTCAGAGCTTCGAAAGCTAAGATGGCTTCAGATGACCACTCGTGGGGATTACTGCCCTTCTTGGTCAGATCTGAGAGAGGCTTGGCCAGTGTGGAGAAGTTCCTCATAAACTTCCGATAATATTTGGCGAATCCCAAAAAGCGCTGAATGGACTGAAGACCACTAAGATGAGAACCGCCGAAACCTTCTGAGGGTCCATGGAAAATCCCACAGCGGAAATGATGTAGCCCAAAAAGGCAACCTGGGATCGGTGAAATTCACACTTCTGGAGTTTACAGAAAAGCTCATTCTCACGTAATTGTTGCAGCACTCGCTTAGCATCCTAGATATGAGACTCCATGGACGCAGAGTAAACCAGGATGTCGTCCAAGTAAACCACCACGCACTGCTGCAACAAGTCACAAAAGACATCATTAATGAACTCCTGAAAGACCGCGGGCGCGTTACACAACATGAAGGGCATCACCAGGGATTCATAATGGCCGGTTCTGGTGTAGAACGCAGTCTTCCACTCGTCGCCCTCCTTGATCCGTACAAGGTTGTACGCAGCCCTAAGGTCGAGTTTAGTAAAGACCATTGCTCCCTTGAGGCGGTCGAACAACTCGGTTATCAACGGAATTGGGTATGCATTCTTAATCGTGATTTGATTGAGACCCCTAAAATCAATGCAAGGCCTCAATTCACCGCCCTTCTTTTTCACGAAGAAAAAGCCAGCTCCTGCTGGAGAAGTAGACTTGCAAATGTGCCCCCGGGAAAGCGCATCCGCAACGTACTCCTCCATGGCCTGATTCTCCGCAACCGAAAGAGGACACACCCTGCCACGTGGAGGAGTGGCACCGGGTTGTAAGGTTATGGCACAATCGTATGGACGATGAGGAGGCACAGCACCGGCACGCACCTTGTCAAACACGTCCAGGTACTCCCCATAGTCAGTGGGCAACACAGAGTCCGAGGAGGCACACAACACCTTAACAGGTCCACGGATGCAACCGGCCCCACACTGTGGAGACCATGAGAGAATCTCGGCCGACCACCAATCAAAGGTCGGATTGTGCTTCTGAAGCCAGGGATATCCCAAAACCACAGAAGTGCGGGGAAGAAATTACCTGGAAACAGGCCAACTCCCTGTGAACAGCCCCAATAGCTACTTCCACCGGCAGGGTCTCGTGGGTAACCTGCGGCGGTTGCAGAGGCCTGCCATCTATCGCCTTGAGGACCAATGGAGTAACTCGAGCCTGCAGAGGAATGGAGTACTGGGGAGCAAACAAACTGTCCATAAACAACCCGCCAGCACCAGAGTCTACCAATGCCTGGGCCGTCACCAAGCCCTCCGCCCAAGAGAGGACAACGGTGATTAGCGGTTTATCCTTGCGGGAAACCGGGGACAAGGAAACTCCACCCAAGATCTGCCCCCGACAGGATCTCAGGTGCGAGCGTTTCCCGGACGGACCGGACAGGACTGCCGAAAATGCCCACCGAGACCACAGTACAGGCAGCGACCCTCCCGATGCCGAGAGGCCCGCTCCCCCTCGGAAAGGCAAGCAAACCTCAGCTGCATGGGCTCACCGCCAGACAAGCCATCCCCAGGAGGCGTGGGAGGAGAGGGAGGAACGGGTGGGACAGAAAACGTAGGCGCCAATCGGTTAGGAGGCTTCCGCAGATGCTCCTTAAGTGAAGGCCTCTCCCTGAGCCTGTTGTCAATCATGATTAAGAAGGAAATGATTGCTTCGAGCTCCACAGGCAGTTCTTTAGCTGCAATCTCATCCTTCAATGCATCTGAGAGACCATGAGAGAAAGCAAACACCAGAGCCTCATTGTTCCAACCCACCTCTGCTGCAAAATTCTATGGCGTACTTGGCAACGGTTCGTGAACCCTGATGCATGGACATGAGCAGCTTAGCAGCAGAGGCGGAGCGAGCAGGCACATCAAATACCGTATGGAAGGAGGCAACAAAACCGGCAAACTCGTGAATCACAGGGTTATTGTTCTCCCATAAGTGATTTGCCCAGGCCAAGGCCTTGTCCGAGAGCAGCGAGATTAGGAAGCCCACCTTTGACCTTTCAGTAGGAAAAGCGTGGGGTATCAATTCAAAATATATTCCCACTTGGTTAAGGAAACCCCGACACTGACTCGGTTCACCCCCAAAGCGCTGTGGAAGGGGGGCTGAACCAGTCATACCTCTGGGCACCGCAGGTGTGGCAGCAGATGCGGAGGTAGGCGCAACAACCGGAGCAACAATGGGAGCGACCACAAGAGTGACAACCGGCCTAATAGCACCAGGAGCAAGCAGCGTCTGCAAAGCCTGAGCAAACTGAGCCAACAAGAGATCCTGCTGATCAAGTCTGGCAACCAACATAGGGAGCGGGGGCGTACCTGCACCGTCAGGATTCATGGCATTCGTGTAGTGTCAGGGAGCGAGGAGCCAGACACACAAGGAGGTGCAATTAAAGGTAGGTTTAGTAATATATAAAAATAAGACAAGAGTCTATGCAAGTCCAACAGCGGAAATCGTAGCCAAAGCCAGGGTCAAGAGCCAGGAAGAATCGTCGCCAGAGCCGGGATCAGGAGCCAGGAAGAATCGTCGCCAGAGCTGGGATCAGGAGCCAGGAAGAGTGGTCGCCAGAGCCGGGGTCAGAAGCCAGGAGGAGTCTTAGCCAAACCCGAGTCGGTATCCAGGAAAGCAATGAGTAGCTAAACAGGAGCTTGCTGTTGTGCAACAGACAGGACAGGAATGCAATGGACAGCCACAAACAGCAGACTTATATGTGATAAGCCGCCACCTCCTGGGCAGAGGGCTGAAAGCATAAAGGATCCCACAATGCTTTGCAGACACCTAAGATGGATGCCAGCACATGGAGCAGCACAAGGTCTGAGGAAAGGTAGGACCTTGACACCAGGGAGGGCTTTTTAAGCAATGTGTGCATGCTTTAGAGGGGAGGGGAAGGCACCAGTAGAGAGGGAAAGATTGAAGATGTGAGTGAGGGAACATAGGATGGAAGAAGAGGGTGACCGTAGTAGTTGTGAGGGGACAGGATCCAGGGGGCAGGTGGTGAGACGGGCTTCTGAAAAAACCTTAGTGACCTCTTTGGTAGTAGCCAGGTCAAAAGAGGAAAGTGTTGAGGGAGGTTTAGTATAAGGTATGCTAAGTGGGATGGATGTCTCTGCAGTGGCGATGCCCCTACGAATTGCATCAATCTTGTTTTTGAAATGATTTGCAATCTCGTGAGCAGTGATTGAGGTACTGGGTGGAGGTGGAGGTGGAGAAAGTAGAGAGTTAAAACTAGAGAAGAGACGACGAGGACTGGATGACAAGGTATTAATAAGAGTGACAAAGTAGGCTTGTTTGGCAGCATGAAGGGAGGAATTGTATGTTAAGAAAGCAGATTTATATAGGGTGAATGCTTGTTGAGATTTGGTTTTACGCCACAATCGCTCCAGCGCACGACTATGTAGTTTAAGATTTCTGGTGTCGTCAGTCTGCCAAGGTTGTAACGGTCGGGGCCTGATGCTTCGTGTTGTTAGAGGAGCAAGTGAGTTTAATGCGGATGAAAGCGAGCTGTTGTAGACAGTAGTGGCCAGGTCAGGGCAGGACAGGGGAGAGATTCTATCATAGAGTTGGTCAGTTGCAGAGTGGAAAGGAGCAGGGTTCAAGTTCTGAAGGTTTCTGCGGGTAATTGTTTGCCGCTTTGAGGGATAGGTGTTTGAAGACGAGGACACTGTGAAGGTGATGAGATTGTGATCAGAGACAGGAAAGGGGGTGTTTGTGAGGTTGTAGAGAGTGCAAAGATGAGCGAAAGCAAGGTCTAATGTATTCCCATCAGAGTGAGTGGAGGACTGTATACATTGTGCTAATGCAAAAGATGAGGTTAGGTTGAAGAGTTGGGATGTAGCCAGGTTGTTGACATTAATAGGGATGTTAAAATCTCCGAGAATGATAGTGGGTAGTTCAGAGGAGAGAAAGTAGGGTAGCCAGGCGGAGAAATCATCAAGAAAGTGGGACACTGGTCCAGGAAGCCGATAGATCACTGCAATCCTCAGAGAAATGAGAGAAAACAGCCGGATGCAGTGGGTTAGGGAGGACTTGAAAGGTGCTCAGTGGGGATAGAAGGAAACCAACCCCACCACCTTTCTGTCCACTGGGTCTGGGTGAGTGGGTCCAGAGAAGGCCTCCATAGGAAAGTGCTGCGGGAGAAGCAGAATCTGCTGCTTGAAGCCAGGTTTCTGTAATTGCTAGTAAGTTAAGGGTGCCGGAGACAAAAAGGTCATGGACAGAGGTTAGCTTATTACAGACAGAGCGGGCATTCCAGAGCGCACATGAAAAAGGGAGGGTGGTTTTTTCGGAGCACGGGGACCGATTTTACATTGAGGGGATTGCGGCTATTCCTGGAAAAAAGAGGATGCCTGGTGTGGGGGTGAGATAGTGGAGGACCAGGGTTTGGGCAGATATCCCCAGAGGTTATAATATATAATTCATATATATTTAAAAAATATTCTTCCCAAATATATTGCCATATATTTGAAATGCTACAATTTTGGCCATATTCAATACATTTCAATCTCTCCCTCTCTCTCTTTATATATATATATATATATATATATATATATATATATATATACAGTTGTGGCCAAAATTATTCAACCCCCACTGAAATTGAGTGTTTTGGCCAGTTTGACATTGCTTTTGATCATTCAGTCATCTTGCTTACATTTACATTAAAGAGGCACTTGTAGGTCAGACAAATATAACATAACAGTTATAATGAAATAACCACAAATGTCTTTTCTGTGCTCACAGCATTATCAGTTTTATTCAACCCCCAAGTGACATTCAATCTTAGTACTTAGTACAGCATCCTTTTACAGTTATAACAGCTTTTAAACGTGAAGCATAGCTTGACACAAGTGTCTTGCAGCGATCTACGGGTATCTTCGCCCATTCTTCATGGGCAAAGGCCTCCAGTTCAGTCACATTCTTAGGCTTGCGCACTGCAACTGCTTTCTTTAAGTCCCACCAGAGGTTCTCAATCGGATTTAAGTCTGGTGACTGCGATGGCCACTCCAAAATGTTCCAGCCTTTCCTCTGCAACCATGCTCTAGTGGACTTGGAGGTATGCTTGGGATCATTGTCCTGTTGAAAGGTCCAACGTCTCCCAAGCCTCAGGTGTGTGACGGACTGCATCACGTTTCCATCCAATATCTCCTGGTACTGAAGAGAATTCATGGTACCTTGCACACGCTGAAGCTTCCCTGTACCTGCAGAAGCAAAACAGCCCCAAAGCATGATTGACCCTCCACCATGCTTCACAGTAGGCAAGGTGTTCTTTTCATCATAGGCCTTGTTCTTCCTCCTCCAAACATAGCGTTGATCCATGGGCCCAAACAGTTCTAATTTTGTTTCATCAGTCCACAGAACACTATCCCACAACTTTTGTGGTTTGTCCACATGGCTTTTGGCATACTGCAGTCGACTCTTCTTATTCTTTGGAGACAGCAAGGGGGTACGCCTGGGAGTTCTGGCACGGAGGCCTTCATTACGCAGTGTGCGTCTTATTGTCTGGGCTGAAACTTCTGTACCCACATCTGACAAATCTTTTCTCAGTTCCTCAGCAGTCACACGGGGACTTCTCTCCACTCTACGCTTCAGGTAGCGCACAGCAGTCGAAGTCAGCATCTTCTTTCTGCCACGACCAGGTAGCGTTTCAACAGTGCCCTTTGCCTTGAATTTGCGAATGATGCTTCCTAAGGTGTCTCTTGGTATGTTTAACATCTTTGCAATCTTCTTATAGCCATTGCCCTTCCTGTGAAGAGAAATCACCTCTTCTCTTGTCTTCCTGGACCATTCTCTTGCCTTCACCATGTTTGTAACCACACCAGTAAATGTCTAGAAGGAGCTGAGTATCACAGTCATTTTAAAGCTGCCTAATTGGTGCTTATTATGCTTGATTGCTGCTCGGTGACATCCACAGGTGTTTTCAATACCTGATGGAAAGCACCTGTATGAACCTCTGTTCTTCAGAGTGGTAGTCTTTAAGGGGTTGAATAATTGTGGCAATGAAGAAACCACATAAGAACCATTTACTACTGTATTACATAAACAATTGATGTCATTTTAGTTGCATTTGGGTAGTTACAACGTCCTTGTAGGATTTGATTCTGAATACAATTCCAAATGTACACTATAGTCCCTAAACCCCTTTACAGCATTGGGGGTTGAATAATTTTGGCCACAACTGTATATACACACACACACACACACACACACATATATGAATTTTGAAATATATTGAATATGGCCAAAATTGTAACATTTCAAATATATGGCAATATATTTGGGAAGAATATTTTTAAAATATATTTCAAATATATTTTTCTTCTATGTGGGAATATATGGCAATATATTTGGGAAGAATACTTTTAAAATATATTTCAAATATATTTTTCTTCCATATGGGAAATGATGGCTAAAGGTAACGGCTGCTAATTGTAGCATTTCAAATATATGGCAATATATTTGAGAAGAATATTTTTTAAATATATTTCAAATATATTTTTCTTCCATGTGGGAAATGATGGCTAAAGGTAACAGCTGCTACTTGTAGCATTTCAAATATATGGCAATATATTTGGGAACAATATTTTTAAAATATATTTCAAACATATTTTTCTTCTATGTGGGAATATATGGCAATATATTTGGGAAGAATACTTTTGAAATCTATTTCAAATATATTTTTCTTCCATGTGGGAAATGATGGCTAAAGGTAACGGCTGCTAATTGTAACATTTCAAATATATGGCAATATATTTGGGAAGAATATTTTTACAATATATTTCAAATATATTTTTCTTCCATGTGGGAAATGATGGCTAAAGGTAACGGCTGCTAATTGTAGCATTTCAAATATATGGCAATATATTTGGGAAGAATATTTTTAAAATATATTTCAAATATATTTTTCTTCCATGTGGGAAATGATGGCTAAAGGTAACGGCTGCTAAATGTAGCATTTCAAATATATGGCAATATATTTGGGAAGAATACTTTTAAAATATATTTTAAATATATTTTTCTTCTATGTGGGAATATATGGCAATATATTTGGGAAGAATACTTTTAAAATATATTTCAAATATATTTTTCTTCCATGTGGGAAATGATGGCTAAAGGTAACGGCTGCTAATTTGCCTCAATTTTCTTTGCTTCAGGTTTTGTAAATCAGTTACATTGCACTGAGAGATGTGGTTGGCTGACTATCTAGGGCACAACTTCAAATAATAATACACAGTTATGTATAGAGGAACAAACATCAGATCTCTATGCATCTGCATTATTGTCATAGATCATTGCAGGCAGGCGGAATATTAAAACAATAACTTGTCTCAGAAATGGAGAACAGGAATCAGGACTCCGTGCTGTGTCCTATTTTATCAGGATATGCAAGGATACGGAAACACAGTGTAGATGCAGTTCTGTAGTGTAATCTCTCCCTGCAGGCTAAATGGGCCTATTTTCAGCTCACCAGTTATATCAATTCTCACAGCTGTAGTTGTCCTTCCCTACCCATTATTTTATCAGGTTGATTTCTCACTTATCCAGCAAATCTAAATCAGGGAGCAAATCTCAAACAAATACTTGTTTCAGGCTTATATCTCCCTCTAGGAAATTTTAAATAAGTATATCTGAAGCGTGAAGCAAAACAGATGTGAGCTAAACTTATCAATTTGCTTTGCTAGATTCTTTTGGGTTTTTTACATGAAAACTGAATTTTCTTCATATGGCGTTATTCGTTAATAATCAATATTTACCATTTCACCACTGGAGCTCACCGATTGGGCTATGTATCTCAAGCAAAGCAGATGTCTCATTTCTCCTATGAAATGTAGCAGAGTTACAAACTCACTGTACAGATTTATGAATTGGTGACTTTTTATTTTTTTTTGCTAGAGAGCTGCGTCTGGAAGCAGAAAATTGAAGAAAAATACAACCAAGTGTGTCTGCTATAGCCACAGATAATATCAAAGGCCACCCACATCCTCAGTACAACAAATGCTGAAATTAAAGCACATGTTGTGTAATCACAGACTGTAGACTAGATTTACTTCAAGGGAAAGGAATCAATTTGAGAGTATTCCTAACCCTTCTGAAAATCATGCTGCGGCCAAAGATACATCATATGTGCTATAAAACTGTGTAGGATGACACTTGCTATTGAAATCAATGGAAAAGGTCACCACATATCATTTAACAAAGCAAGACAGGTATCATTATCTCTGCATGATTTAGAACAAGGTTCACATTTATCTGAGCGAAATATCAATCCAGTGAAATAATTGTTTCAATGATACAGCAGTTAATTATATTCTTTAGGTATTAAAAATTGCAATACCACGAGGGACACAGATAGTGGCTGCCACAAGCAATAGGCGATTGTAGAGTGGGGTTGCAGTTATTGGGTAATCACGGCTATGTTAAAGGAGAACTATAGTTTATCTTTATGAATGTGTATTAATGCCTTAATAATCTTCTTTATATTGTTTGCAATTGTCTATGTACATGGGGTAACCTTTTTTGCTTCTCTGAACGCACTGTTGGCAGAAAACAATAGGCGTCGATCATTGGTGAACAGGGGACAAGTGATCTAGACCAAAGGTTGTCAAACTTAGTTTAGTCAATGATCAACCCAACCAGTGGTGTTGAAGGATTGTGAAAGACCTGGTCACTCAAAAGAAGCAGCAAAGTAAGTGGTGTGTAAAGCGTGCCATGCCATATGGTGGCACATGGTTTAATTAAACCTGAGCCGACTTGATATACAGTGGGGAAATAATTATTGGATTCCCTGCAGATTTTGTAAGTTACAAAGAAATGAAGGGTCTTCAGGATTTCAATCCATGGCGGTGTGTTGTGTTACCAATTATTTGTTTGGTGGCTGTGGTCCCACCTGCCTTGAAATCATTCACAAGCTCCTCCTGTGTAGTTCTGGACTGATCCCTCACTTTTCTCATTATTATCCTTACCCCATGAGGCGAAATCTTGCATGGAGCTCCAGATTGATTGATGGTTATTTTGTATTTCTTCTGTTTGCGAATAGTCACTCCAAAAGTTGTCTCCTTCTCACCAAGCTTGTTGCTGATGGTCTTGTAACCTATTCCAGCCTTGTGCAGGTCTACAATCTTGTCGCTGACATCCTTTGAGAGCTCTTTGGTCTTCTGCCATGATGGTGAGGTTTGAATGGAAGAATGAGATTCTGTGGGCAGGTGTCTTTTGTGATCATTCACAAGCTTCTCCCATGTAGTTCTGGGCTGATTCCTCACTTTTCTCATGATCATCCTTATCCCATGAGGTGAAAGCTTGTATGGAGCTCCAGACCGAGGATTGATGGTTATTTTATATTTCTACCATTTGCAAAATTTTCTCCTTCTCACCAAGCTTCTTGCTGATGGTCTTGTAGCTCATTCCAGCCTTGTGCAGGTCTACAATCTTGGGTCTTGCTCATAATGATAAGGAAAAATTAGATTCTATGGACAGGTGTCTTTTATACACATAATAAGTTGTTGTTAGGAGCAGGGGCGGACTGACCATTTGGAAACTCGGGGCCCAGGGTCAGTAGGGGGCCCCATGAGATGCCCCTGGTACCTTTTTCATAGGCTTTTTTGAGTTTGGGCCCCATGATCCCCTATTGCCCGGGGGCCCAATGAGTTGTCAGTCCGCCCCTTCTCAAATTTACAGGACTAATCTGTGTACCACATGAGCACATAGCCAGTCTGTAGGAGCCAGAATTATTGTTGGTTGGTAGGGGATCAAATACTTATTTTACTCACTGAACTGCAACTCAATTTATAACATTTGTCTCATGGGTTTTTGTTGATATTCTGTCTCTATCATTTGAAATACACCTATGATAAAAATTATAGACCCTTCATTTCTTTGTAAGTGGGCACATGTATAAGTATGCAGGGGATCAAATAGTTATTTTCACAACTATATATATATATATACAGTGAGGAACAGAAGTATTTGAACACCCTGCGATTTTGCAAGTTCTCCCACTTAGAAATCATGGAGGGGTCTGAAATTCACATTGTAGGTGCATTCCCACTCTGAGAGACATAATTTAAAAAAAAAGAATTCAGGAAATCACATTGTATGATTTTTAAAGAATTTATTTGTCTTGCACTGCTGATCATAAGTATTTGAACATCTGAGAAAATCAATGGTAATATTACAGAAGCCTTTGTTTGCAATTACAGAGGTCAAACGTTTCCTGTAGTTCTTGACCAGGTTTGCACACACTGCAACAGGGATTTTGGCCCACTCCTCCACACAGATCTCCTCTAGATCTATCAGATTTCGGGGCTGTGGCTGAGTTTCAGCTCCCTCCAAAGATGTTCTATTGGATTTAGGTCTGGAGACTGGCTAGGCCACTCCAGAACCTTGATATGCTTCTTACAGAGCCACTCCTTGGTTATCCTGGCTGTGTGCTTCGGGTCATTGTCATGTTTGAAGATCCAGCCACGACCCATCTTCAATGCTCTGACTGAGGGAAGGAGGTTGTTGCTCAAAATCCTGTCTGTCTCTCAGAGTGGGAATGCACCTACAATGTGAATTTCAGACCCCTCCAAGTGGGAGAACTTGCAAAATTGCAGGGTGTTCAAATACTTCTGTTCCTCACTGTATATATAAACATATATATATACTTTGAACTAACTTGACCAAAGTGAGAGTTTCACAGGCAAGCATAAACATAAACACAATTTTAAACAGTGAAACACCTAAATTACATATGCTTTTTCACACAGCACAGCTTAAAAATTACTTCATTAAAATAGTCAGTGACTACATAAACACCTGTGGCGTTGTCAGGAGTATAAAATGAACAAGATACTTTATATATTGCAGGGGAAGGAGTGGTTAGAACACAGAGAGCAAGGGTCAGAAGTAGGTATTGCATAGAAGAAGGGTCAGGAGAATATAATGCACAGAGTGCATGGGTCTTGCGTGAGTGTTTCAGAGAGTATAGGGAGCAGGTGTATGTAACACACAAAATGCAGGGGTCAGGAACAGGTAATGCACAGAGTGCAAGGGTCAGGAGTAGGTAACACACATATTGCAGGGTACAGGAGTAAGTAACGCACAGAGTGCAGGGGTCAGAAGTCCATAAACAATGAGTGCAGGGGGCATGTGTGTACCACATAGAGCATAGGGGTCAGGATTAACACAGAGTGCAGGATTCACTAGTGCATAATGCACAGAGTGTAGGGATCAAGAGTACATAATGCACAGAGTACCAGGGGCAGGAGTACATATTGCATAGAGTGCAGGGAACAGGGGTATGTAACACTCAGAGTGCATGGGTCAAGAGTACATAACACAGAGAGTGCAGGACTCTTCCCTCCTTCCCCCTCCCATTAAACATCTCTACCCCCTCTAACCCACCCAATACACATCTCTTCCCTCCACCTCCCAGTACACATCTCTGCCCTTATACCACCCCAGTACACATCTTTGTCCCCTTTAACCCCCAAGTACCCCCCTCCGGCTCCCCCAGTACACATCTCTACTCCCTCCAACCCATCCACTGCACATCTCTGCTCCCTTGTCCCTCCCCAGTACACATCTTCGTCCCCTCCAGTACACATATCTTCTCTCTAACCCCCCAGTACACATCTCTCCCTCTTCCAACCCCCAGTACACATTTATGCCCCCCTTACCAAGTATACAATGTTCCTCAATAAATCCGGGTAAATAAATACCATTAGAATAATATAGCGCTGCATATAGGTGCAGCGCTATAATATTAATCAGAATCACAAAACATATGCATATGGTGCCAAATTGCACCTAGTAAAATGGACAGTCTATTAAGTGCATATACGTGAAAGCTTGACTTGAAATAGTCAGCAGGAAGTGAATCCTCCTCCGTAATTCTTTAAAGTGACTCCGTGCTCCAATTGTATAAATTGCACACTCACCAGATGCACAAGGAAATTGTGCATTAAATATAAGCTCTCTGCGGGGTCCCCTTTAAAGTAGATCAGTCAGCCTGTCAGGAGTATGGATCCTCTGTCTGGTACATAGACGATATCCTCCTGATTGGCAGCATCATCACGTATTCTCCTTCTAGCCTGATAGTGGAGTACGTGATGACATTTCCGAGGAGGCTAGAAGGAGAATACGTGATGACGCTGCCGATCAGGAGGATATCGTCTATGTACCAGACAGAGGATCCATACTCCTGACAGGCTGACTGATCTACTTTAAAGGGGACCCTGCAGAGAGCTTATATTCAATACACAATTTCCTTGTGCATCTGGTGAGTGTGCAATTTATACAATTGGAGTCACTTTTAAGAATTACGGAGGAGGATTCACTTCCTGCTGACTATTTTAAGTCAAGCTTTCACGTACATGCACTTAATAGACTGTCCATTTTATTAGGTGCAATTTGGCACCATATGCATATGTTTTTTGATTCTGATTAATTTTATAGGGCTGCAACTATGTATTTTTATGTATTTATTGACATTTACCAGGTCCTGGATATCCTTGGTTGGTGCAATTGCAGCTGGACATTTTATGTTTTTATTGTATTTTTTATTTAAATTTTTAGTTTAATTTCCTGTATTTTATGATTCTGAGCACTCGCTATTAACACTTATTTTTGGTCTTAATAAATCAGGGTACACCTTGTCAAGGTCCTACCTTTCCGCAGAGGTTATGCTGCTCCATGTGCTGGCATCCATCTTAGGTTTCGGCAAAGTATGGTGGGAGCCTTTTATGCTTTCAGGCCTCTGCGGTCCATCCCCCAGAGGGATGTGGTTGATCACATTTAGGCCTGTTGTCTGCACTTGCTCTTTGCATTCGTGTCCTGTATGATTGTGTTGCAGCAAGCTCTTGTTCTACTCTCGTGGCTCTCCTGGAAGCTGACTCGGTTTTGAGTAAGACTATTCTCAGCCTTATCCCGTTATCTGACCTCCCGTTGCTGAACCCGGCTCATGACCTGTGTATTCTTGCCTACCGTTCAGTAATGTCTGTCCCGCTGTTATCAACCCGGCCTGTCCGACTACACTATCATTTCCTATCTGGTTCCCACCAGCTATACGCCATTGGCGGCGGCCATTACTGCAGCTGAGGTTACTTGGGGGCCGCGACCTGATCCCTGGCTGCGTCAAGTCCATCCCCACCATCAGGGGCCCTGGTGAAAGGAAGCCTGGGGCTTAGACTCCGCGCCCTGAGGGACTCCGGTCTGTGGGTGGTGGTTTTCGTCAGTCGGTGCGTGACCCTACCATTAGGCCTGCCTGTTCATTCCACCACTCCTGCCCTGACATTACACGAATTGCATGATTCCTGACGCTGCAGGTAGGCCTTCGCTTCCCATGTTAGTCGCCAGACTTGATCAACAGGATCTCCTGTTGGATCAGTTCGCTCAGGCATTGCAGACTCTGCTTGCACGCACTGCGCACCTTGCTCCTGGTGCTATTAGGCCGGTTGTCACTCCGGTGGTCTCCCCCGCTGCTGCTCCGGTTGTTGCGCCTACCGCCGCGGCTGATGCTGCACCAGCGGGGCCCAGAGGTATGACTGGTTCAGTCCCTTTTTCACAGCGCTTTGGGGGTGAGCCGAGTCAGTGTTGTGGGTTCCTCAACCAGGTGGGCATTTATTTTGAGTTGATACCCCACGCTTTTCCTACTGAGAGGTCAAAGGTGGGCTTCCTAATCTCGCTGCTCTCAGACAAGGCCTTGGCCTGGGCAAATCCCTTATGGGAGAACGATAAGCCGGTGATTCACGAGTTTTCTGGTCTTGTCGATGCCTTCCGTAGGGTATTGGACGTGCCGGCTCGCTCCGCCTCGGCTGCCAAGCTGCTCATGTCCATGCATCAGGGTTCACGGACCGTTGCCAAGTACGCCACAGAGTTTCGTACCCTGGCGGCAGAGGTGGGCTGGAACAACTAGGCTCTGGTGGCTGTTTTTCTCATGGCCTTTCAGATGCGTTGAAGGACGAGATTGCAGCCAAGGAACTGCCTGTGGAGCTGAAAGCACTCATTTCCTTCCTAATCCTGATTGACACCAGGCTCAGGGAGAGGCCTTCACTCAAGGAGCGCCTGCGGAGGCCTCCCAACCGACTGGCGCCTGCGTTTTCTGTCCCACCCGTTCCTCCCTCTCCTCCCACGCCTCCTGGGGATGGCTTGTCTGGCAGTGAGCCCATGCAGCTGGGGTTTGCTCACCTTAACGAAGGGGGAATGGGCCGCTCGGCGTTGGGAGGGTCGCTGCCTGTACTGTGGCCTTGGTGGGCACTTTTGGCAGTCCTGTCCGGTCTGTCCGGGAAACGCTCGCACCTGAGATCCTGTCGGGGACAGATCTTGGGTGGAGTTTTCTCGTCCCCGGCGTTCCGCAAAGATAAACCACTGATCACTGTTGTCCTCTCTTAGGCGGAGGGCTTGGTGACGGCCCAGACATTGGTAGACTCTGGGGCCGGCGGGTTGTTTATGGACAGCTCATTTGCTGCCCAGTACTCCATTCCCCTGCAGGCTCGAGTTACCCCATTGGTTCTCGAGGCGATAGATGGCAGGCCCCTGCAACCGCCGAAGGTTACTCACGAGACCCTGCCAGTTGAAGTAGCTATTGGGGCTGTTCAGAGGCAGTTAGCCTGTTTCCAGGTAATTTCTTCCCCGCACTATTCCGTGGTTTTGGGGTATCCCTGGCTCCAGAAGCACAATCCAACCTTTAATTGGCGAACAGCTGAGATTCTCTCGTGGTCTCCACAGTGTGGGGCTGGGTGCATCCGTGGGCCGGTTAAGGTGTTGTGTGCCTCCTCGGACTCTGTGTTGCCTACCGACTATGGGGAGTACCTGGACGTGTTTGACAAGATGCGTGCTGGTGCCTTACCTCCCCATCGTCCTTACGACTGCGCCATACCCTTGCAACCCGGTCCCACTCCTCCGCGTGGCAGGGTGTATCCTCTTTCAGGTGCGGAGAATAAGGCCATGGAGGAGTACGTTGCGGATGTGCTTTCCCGGGGGCAGATTCGTAAGTCTACTTCCTCAGCAGGAGTGGGCTTTTTCTTCGTAAAGAAGAAGGGTGGTGAATGTATCAAGGCCTTGCATCGATTATAGGGGTCTCAATCGAATCACTATTAAGAATGCCTACCCAATCCCGTTGATTACCGAGTTGTTCGACCGCCTCAAGGGAGCAACGGTCTTTATAAAACTCGACCTTAGGGCGGCGTACAACCTCGTACAGATCAAGCAGGGGGACGAGTGGAAGACCGCATTTAACACCAGAACCGGTCACTATGAATCCCTGGTGATGCCCTTCGGGTTGTGTAACGCGCCCGCGGTCTTTCAGGAGTTTATAAATTATGTCTTTC
Source organism: Staurois parvus (assembly GCF_062004578.1). Lineage (NCBI taxonomy): Eukaryota > Metazoa > Chordata > Amphibia > Anura > Ranidae > Staurois > Staurois parvus. The sequence goes on from NW_028317882.1 coordinate 14,485,438, forward strand.
GTGACTTGTTGCAGCAGTGCGTGGTGGTTTACTTGGATGTCATCCTGGTTTACTCTGTCTCCCTGGAATCTCATATCCAGGATGTCAAGCGGGTGCTGCAACGGTTACGTGAGAACGAACTTTTTTGTAAGCTTGAGAAGTGTGAATTCCACTGATCCCAGGTTGCCTTTTTTGGCTACATCATTTCCGAGGTGGGATTTTCCATAGACCCTCAGAAGGTTGCGGTGGTTCTGCAGTGGCCTCGTTCCAATGGTCTTTGGCCCATTCAGCGCTTTTTGGGTTTCACCAACTATTATCGGAAGTTCATCAGGAACTTCTCCACGCTGGCAAAGCCTCTCTCATATCTAACCAAGAAGGGCAGTAATCCTCACGAGTGGCCATCCGAGGCCATCGTAGCTTTCGGGCTCTGAAATCCGCCTTCACTTCGGCTCCGATACTGTCTCATCCCAGTCCTGGGTTGCCCTTTGTCCTCGAGGTTGATGCATCTGAGACGGGAGTAGGCGCTCTCCTGTCTCAGCGTCGGTCGCCTGATGGACCCCTACTTCCCTGTGGGTTCTACTCCAGGAAGCTTTCCTCTGCAGAACGCAACTACCAGATTGGAGACAGGGAGTTGTTGGCCATCATTCAGGCTCTCAAGGAATGGAGGCACCTGCTCGAGGGCTCCGCGGTTCCGGTCCTCATTCTTACCGATCACAAGAACCTGACGTATCTCTCGGAGGCTAAGAGATTGACGCCCCGTCAGGCCAGATGGGCCTTGTTCTTGTCGCGTTTCAACTATGTGGTTTCCTGTTTGCCTGGCTCCAAGAATGTCAGGGCTGATGCCTTGTCGCGGCAATACTCTGAGTTGTCCAGGGAGGACTCTGAGCCAACCTCGGTCATACCTCCGGATCAGATCCTGGCTGCCATTCGCACCCGTCTGACTTCTCCCCTTGGGGAGCAGATTTTGGCGGCTCAAACTGACGCTCCTCCTGAGAGACCGGATGGTAGATGTTTCGGACCTGAGGGATTGCGCACCCACCTGCTGCGTACCTACCATAACTCCAAGACTGCCTGTCATCCAGGGAGGAATCAGTTGTCCTAGGTCGTCTCTCGTTTATTCTGGTGGCCAACTCTCCATTCCGACATCGCCTCTTATGTAGCGGCATGTTTGGTCTGTGCCCAGAAAAAAAATCCCTTCGGCATCTTCCATTGGGCCTTCTGCAACCCATTCTCAATGGGGAGCATCCCTGGTCACACCTGGGCATGGATTTTATTGTACACCTCCCTGTGTCTCGGGGTCATACGGTCATTTTCATGGTCATTGATCGTTTTTCCAAAATGTACCATTGTGTTCCGCTCAAGAAATTACCAACTGTGCAAGAACTGGCCACGGTTTTTCCCAGGGAGATTTTTCGCCTGCATGGGTTGCCCAGGGTGATTGTCTCGGACCGTGAGAGTCAGTTCGTGTCCAGGTTCTGGCGCGCCTTCTGCTCCCAGTTGGGTATCAGGCTCTCCTTCTCTTTGGCCTACCACTCGCAGTCCAATGGGGCTGCGGAGCGTTCCAACCAGGCCCTGGAACAATTCCTTCGCTGCTATATCTCTGACCATCAAGACAATTGGGTCGATCTCCTGCCATGGGCAGAGTTTGCGAGGAACTCGGCTGTCAACTCCTCACTCATCAGAATATATACAGGTGAAACTCGAAAAATTAGAATATCGTGCAAAAGTTCATTTATTTCAGTAATGCAACTTAAAAGGTGAAACTAATATATGAGATAGACTCATTACATGCAAAGCAAGATACTTCAAGGCGTGATTTGTCATAATTGTGATGATTATGGCTTACAGCTCATGAAAACCCCAAATCCACAATCTCAGAAAATTAGAATATTACATGCAATCAATAAAACAAGGATTGTAAATAGAACAATATCGTACCTCTGAAAAGTATAAGCATGCATATGTACTCAGTACTTGGTTTGGGCCCCTTTTGCAGCAATTACTGCCTCAATGCGGCGTGGCATGGAAGCTATCAGCCTGTGGCACTGCTGAGGTGTTAAGGAAGATCAGGATGCTTCAATAGCGGCCTTCAGCTCTTCTGCATTGTTCAGTCTTATGTCTCTCATCTTTCTCTTGGCAATGCCCCATAGATTCAAGCGAGTTTGCTGGCCAATCAAGCACAGTAATCCCACGGTCATTGAACCAGGTTTTGGTGCTTTTGGCAGTGTGGGCAGGTGCCAAGTCCTGCTGGAAAATGAAGTCAGCATCCCCATAAAGCTTGTCTGCGGAAGGAAGTATGAAGTGCTCCAAAATCTCCTGGTAGACGGCTGTGTTGACCCTGGACTTAATGAAGCACAGTGGACCAACATCAGCAGATGACATGGCTCCCCAAATCAACACAGACTGTGGAAACTTCACACTGAACTTCAAGCATCCTGCAGTGTGTGCCTCTCCATTCTTCCTCCATACTCTGGGTCCTTGGTTTCCAAATGAGATGTAAAAGTTGCTCTCATCAGAAAAGAGGACTTTGGACCACTGAGCAACAGACCAGGTCTGTTTTTCTTTAGCCCTGGTAAGACGCTTCTGACGTTGTTTGTTGTTCAGGAGCGGCTTGACAAGAAATACGACATTTGAAGACCATGTCCAGGATCCGTCTGTGTGTGGTGGCTCTTGATGCACTTACTCCAGCCTCAGTCCACTCCTTGTGAAAGTCCCCAACACTTTTGAATGGCCTTTTCCTGACTATCCTCTCCAGGCTGCGGTCATCACTGCTACTTGTGTTCTTTTTCTTCCACACTTTTCCCTTCCACATAACTTTCTATTAATGTTCAGCACTTTGTGAACATCCAACTTCTTTTGCAATTACCTTTTGAGGCTTTCTCTCCTTATGGAGGGTGTCAATGATGGTTTTCTGCACAACTGTCAGGTCAGCAGTCTTTCCCATGATTGTGATTCCTACTGAACCAGACTGAGAGACCATTTAAAGTCTCAGGAACTCTTTGCAGGTGTTATGACTTAATTAGCTGATTAGAGTGAGACACTTTGAGCCTAGAATATTGCACCTTTTCACAATATTCTAATTTTCTGAGATTGTGGATTTGGGGTTTTCATGAGCTGTAAGCCATAATCATCACAATTATGACAAATCACAGCTTGAATTATCTTGCTTTGCATGTAAAGAGTCTATCCCATATATTAGTTTCACCTTTTAAGTTGCATTACTGAAATAAATGAACTTTTGCACGATATTCAAATTTTTCAGAAGCTGAACATGTCCAGCAGCATGTTTCAGCTTACATGGATGAGACCATCCATTTAGCACTGGTAGGGGTGATTAAAATAATCAGGTTCAGTTTTTAATTATGCATGGAAAATCTGTAACTCAAAAAAAACAACAAAAAAAAACAGTTTACTGTAACTGATTATAAAGAGTGAGCTGGAGTTTGGATTCCATTTGTTATTTGTATTCAAATCTACTAATACATTTAACACTCCCACCCCCCCCCCCCCAGACTGACAATGCTGCTGTCCGCTGTATCCTGACCCGTTCCTTCAGGGTGGTGTCTTAACTGATACAGAAGCTGTGTTACTGCCCAGATCACCAGGTGAAAACAGAGGAAAGAAGCCAAACAAAAGAAATTTAATTTTTATTATACTAGCAATGGTGGCAATCAGTGACTTATAGCAGGAAGGGGTTAACATCGGGGGCGATCAAAGGGTTAACTGTGTGCTGTGTGTGTTTTACTTGGGAAACATGCTGCTGTGTATTTCTTTGGTGTGCAGAGAAATACACAGCAGCATGTTACTGCTGACAGGAGGGAGACCTGTGTTGTTCACACACAGGTCTCTCGACCTGTGTTGTTCACACACAGGTCTCTCCCCTGTCAGTGTTATTCGGCAACCGCCGGGTGCCGGCGGAGAATCTCCAGCCAGGACCCGGTGACTGACATCCGTAGCTACCAATGGCGATGCGGGCAAGGCTGTGCACACACCCCCTTCCCAGAACTGCAAATCACATATATATACACGTGAGTTTGCGCAGCCCTGCCGCCCTGTATCAGTATTTCTGCTATAGGGCAGCGGGTAACTGGTTAAAGTGGAACTACTCTGCATCTGAGCACCACAAACCAAAATCACTATTTAATTTATTTTTAATATTCAAAGTAAACTCCCCCATCCATCCATGCTTTATTTGGCTGAGAAATTACTTTGAACACCCCCCTTCTAGCATTTCTGGTTGTGGCCATTTTCAGTAAGGGCAGTTGATTCATGTAGAATTTACTTCCTGGCATCCATCTGCCCTTAGCTTAGGCAAGCAAGCAGGTGGGTGTGCTTAGCCGAGAAAACCCCTCCTCCCCTCTTGAAGACTCCTGGGATGTATGACATCATTTGCCTATGCATGGAAACCAGGAAGTAACTGAAGAAATGTGAAAAAAGAAGTTTAAAACAAGTAAATATAATATACTTTCCTATCTATTTATTATGCTAGCAGCTAGCAGCATAGAATTAATAATAGTCATTGTTAATTGTTAGTTTGATGAAACCCAATCTGCCCTGGAAGTTCCGCTTTAAGATTTTGTCTATTTTTGGCTTATCACTGGTTTACTGGGAGTGTATGTCCTGAAGCCTATGCTGTGTAGCTCCCAATTTGTCTCTGCTTCTTGTTGATCCAGGGAATATCCGATTGCCTCTCAGGGGATCAGGAAGGAATTTTTATCCCTGCAGGAGCAAATTGGATCATGCTTTGCTGGGTTTTTGTTTTCCTTCCTCTGGATCAACTGTGGGTATAGGATTATAACTTTATTTTTTATTTTTTTTTAATGGTTGAACTGGATGGACTTTTTTCAGCCAGACTAACTATGTAACCATAACTTTTAAACTTCCAGAGCAGATTTGAATTTGAGTGGTGTTGAGATAAACTTCAGGCTTTGTGTGTGAGATAAAGCAAGAAGTCTGAAAAGTGCGTGCATTTAGAAATTCTTGTCCTACATCAAAAGAACATATTCTCAGATCACTAGATTACAAAAAGGGAGTGGGTTAAACTTGTGTACAAGCGCTGCTCAAACTGTTTTTCACTGTATAAATCCTGAACAATAATAATAATAATAGTAACAGCAATGCCTAGATGAAAACTCAAGTACTGAGCAGGTTGGTTGTGCTCCCATATGCATTACAATGTTTCATTTTCAATTTTGACTGAAGTATATCTTTACAATCACAATGGAAAAAAATCCAGGTGTAAATAACCTATTTCCATTACAATATTATCTTGTAACAAGTGCTACTGCAACCCAGTGGGAAATAAAACTTGCAGTTACGCTCAATCAGGATATTTCAAAGCCCATTTTCTGGTCTACTTTTGTATCAGACTGGCACCACAACAGTTGTTTTCGTATAAACTTAAAGTGGTACTAAAATGCTAGACATTTTTACCTTAATGCGTTCCCTACATTGAAATAAACATGCCCCTATACCTTTCTAAGCCCCACCATCCCCAAACACTTACTTGCAGTGCTTTGTCACTGTCACCAGATTGGGAGCTTTTTTACTACTTTCCTGCTACCCCTACAGGGGCCACTGGTAATAGCAGGTTCTTCACAAATAGTATAGAAGCTGCCCACCACCACATGCACCAGTCTATGCACTCCAACTCCAGCTCAGTCTAGGGGATGTCCTTTTGAAATGTATTGCTTGAAGAACTTTAAAATGAAGAAAGTAAAGAATTGCAGGACTATATTCCCACAAAGCACTTTTTCTCTAGATGGAAGTCCTATATAGAGTGTACCTTCTCCCCATCCGAAATCTCATCTTTGATGATCTCCTTTCAATATACAGAGTGGTATTGTAAAGCAAATTTAACAAACTCTTTGGACAATTTAAAGCAGTTACCATAGATTGTGACACAAATCTTGCTCAACCTGTTTTCATGTGCTAAATTCTACATATATTGTGACCTGCTCTATCCTATCTTTTTGTATTACTTTCTTTAGATTTAACATATAAGTAGTTTACTTAGGAATTCTTTAAGCATCCAGTTAGTCTTTTTTTCTCTTGTTCTATGTGTGAAAACCCACTTTTAAAGTGGTGTAAATTCCTAGACATATCTCCATTTTATATGTATGTATATATATTCTTTATATACTGTATTTCTTCTACATCTCCCACCAATTTGGTTCTGTATCTCATGGTTACTTAGACATGGTTAATGGTGGATGATATTTCTATAGAATACCTGTATAGTATGCAAAACATAATAAACAAATAAAAAAAAAAGGAAGAAGCGTTAGGGCATGGGATTCTCCAAGACTGCACAGTAACAAAGGACACTCTTCTCTAAGCTTACACTCCAGGATTCTGTTGAGGACTAGGGAATGGTCAGTATTCTGAGACCCTATGGGAGCCATCTCAGTCCATACCTACCTCTGGCAACCACATACCAAAAATGCATCAGTCATCAGGAATCAATGCAGGGTCACTACACACAAGTCCCAAAGACAGCTGCCACCTTCCAGCTTCCTCTGGGCATGGTCCAGTGAGGGAGCCAGTCCTTCTTTAGACCTGTTCCCTTGTGGTGAAGTTCTACAGCCAGTTCTTCAGGAAAATCACTCCAGGCTCTCAGCTCTGCCACAGCTCGGACCTACAAGAACAGCAACTCAGTCTACGGGCTACTTCCTAGGGCAGCAGCCCTAGAGGCTTTTGGAACCCTACCTATCGATGAAAGAACTATCTCCCCAGGTCTTCAGACTATTTACCAGCTCCCCAGCCACCTTCTGGACACTCCTTTCCAGGGATTGGCTAAGCCAAACTAAATATTCAGGTTGGTCATTTGAATCTCCTCCCCCATGTTCTGGAAGCTTATTCCAGAGGCAGGGGAAAGAAATCAAACTCCCAGCCTGTGAAAGCCTGAACAGGTCAAAACAATCACTGTTCCCTTGACAGCAGAAGGAGCCAAAAACTAAATTTGCCTAGCATCCTTAGCTAGGAAGGTACTACATCTGATCCTCCAGGCTGTAGATAAGGGCACTATGGGCAGCGGAACAAGAGGCTCTTGTTGTCATCAGTCAAATTGTGGAAAGGAAGAGTAAGCAAGGGCATGGCTTGCTGGGTGCAGTGTATCTATGGATGCAGACAGCACCAGCCAGGAGAGTGTATGCACAGGTGTCCCCTAAGCAGATGGCTAGTTAAGGAGACACCCACAAAGAATCAGGGGGTACCAATGGCTTGGGGACCATCCACAGGAGAACAGAAGAGACAGGTTTAATAAAAAAGAATCATCATATATTGTACATGTTGACCTACTCTTCAAATAACCTGTTTAAATAAATAATTTGTTTATAGCTGTCTGCACTTCCCTATCTCTGTGATCCCCAGTACTAATTTATTGTCCTGGTGTCAATAAGATTCAATTGTGCTCACCCCTGAAAGGGCCATTGGATTCCACAGGTCTTTCCCCAAGGTTACTGTAGTGTAGAGGTAGCCAGGCACACAGCAACAGTCCACTCACTGTGGCTCAATAATCAGTCCAGGGGATGTCTTTTTTCAATTTTTTTCTGAAAACTTGTAACTGGAGAGGACAATGGGTTATGCGGTACTCCAAAACATCAAAATACAGAGTTTGCAGAGGACACTTTCTCTAGGTGATAGCAACAGAATATTTAACTCCCAGGTCAATTTTAGGCACAGAATTTTCAGAGGCACCTCTCTACTAGGTGGTAGCAACAGTCTTTTACTGTATTCCCAGGTGTAGACCAGAAGAATATTGGAGCATGTATAGGACATGTAAGTAGACTAGAACAGTCTAAGTTTCCTGAAGCTGATGAGCAAATAATAGGTCTGGACAGCTATTAGGAGCAGACTGGAGCAGTCTGGATTCTTGCAGCAGATTAGCACATTAGACACACTGGAGCACTTTTTAGCATCCACAGCTGGAGACCATAGGTACACTGCAGCTCAGGCGATTGTGTTCTACTCACTTATCCCAGCAGAAGCAAGGCCAAGGGCTCGATCCAGAGAAGGGAGTACTCCAGCAGCCACTCAAGAAGGCTTCAGAGCTTAACAGACACCTGAAACACATGGTTCCCCTTCCTTCAGAGGAAGTACAGATCTCTCTGAGCTCCTGGCAATTTACCTGCCTCCCGCCTATCTTCTTGGCCCACCTCCCCTGGGATTGGCTGGGGCAGCCTTAGCATCTGAATTTCCCAACCTGAGCTCTGGAGAGTTCTCAACAAGCTCAGGGGTAATCAATCAAATGCCCAGACTATGGCGCCAGAAGAGGCCAAAACAGCAGATCACAGCTCCCCTGGCTACAGAACAAGCCACACTAGCCACTTACCTAGCATCCTTAGCCTAGGATGGTGTTACTCATATGAATTTTGTCCTGAAGTAAAACTCCACTTTTATTAAAAATTGATATAACATATACATTTACTACAATAGCCACTTTGTAAAATTACAGTTCTATTTCACTACGAAGTCATATCATTTTCTAAAACAGACAGAAAATATAAATATTGGTTCTATGTAACCATGACAACTTTGGTTTGCCTTGGACTACAGTCACACCGGCGATTTAGACCAATGCGCATTTTAGAGGCAATAATCTTTGGATTCCCATTACATCTTTTAGCAGTTAGGTGAGGCCACGGGCCCCATTCACTATGAAATGTCACTGGCGACCATAGGTGTTTACACTGTTTGCAGAGCCAGCTGGACCCTGACAATTTCCAATTATATGGAAGGAAAGCTCCTTTAGCCCTTTCATTGCCAGTGCTGTTTTTGAGGGGTTTTTTGCACTGTTTTAAAAAATAATTTTAGGCCTGAAGATTAGTTAAAACCTTCAAACACTATATATTCTCTAAAAGCAGACACCCTGAAAAATAAAGGCACACAATATTTACACAAGGGTTTATCAAGCCTAAAACTTCAGCCAATATAAATTAAAGTTAATTTTAGGGTACAAAAATGCAAAATATTACCCAGTGTTTGTAAAATATAAAAGATGAAGTTGCACTGATTAACTTCTTGCCGACCGCGCATAGCCGAATGACGGCTTCACCGCGGCCGGCCAGTTCTGAGTGGACGTCATATGACGTCCTCCCAGAACGCGCTCTCATGCGCGCCCCAGGGGGCGCGCACCCGGCGATCTCTGTGATCGCTGTGTCCTACGGACACAGCTGATCACGTGATGTGGTGAAAGGCCGATCCCACCGGCCTTTTACCACGTGATCAGCGGTGTCCAATGACACGCTGATCACAGGGAAATGCAAGTGCCGGTTCTCGGCTGCACTTTCCTCACGCTGTCAGATCGTGAGGAAAGTACTGCCGAGAACCGGCAGTTGTCAGAGCGGGGATCGGCACCGATCATCAGGGCACTGATGATCAGTGCCCTGATGATCGGTGCCCAGCAGTGACACCCGCATGTTCCGCCCAGCAGTGCGCCCACTAGCCCCGCCCACCCGTTCCCAGCAGTGCCCCCACCTGTGCCCAGCAGTGCCCCCACCTGTGCCCAGCAGTGCCCCCACCTGTGCCACTCTGCAGTGCCACCTACCTGTGCCCAGAAGTGCCACCTACATGTGCCCAGCAGTGCCACCCACCTGTGCCCACCCACCAGTGCCACCCACCTGTGCCCACCAGTGCCACCCACCTGTGCCCACCCACCAGTGCTGCCCACCAGTGCCACCCACCAGTGCAGCCCAGCAGTGCTGCCAGTCAGTGCCACCAGTCAGTGCCCAGGGGTTGTGCCAGTCAGTGCCGCCAGTCAGTGCCCAGAAGTGATGCCAGTCAGTGCCGTCTATCAGTACCCATCATCAGTGTCACCTATCAGTGCCACCTATCAGTGCTGCATATCAGTGCCGCCTATCCGTGACCCCTAATTAGTGCTGTCTATCAGTGCCGCCTATCCGTGCCACCTCATTAGTACTGCCTATCAGTGCCCTTTAGTGCTGCCTATCAGTGCCCATCAGTGCCGCCTATCAGTGCCCATCAGTGCCGCCTCATCAACGCAAATCAGTGAAGGAGAAAAAATACCTGTTTGAAAAATTTTATAAAAGAAACAAATAAACTTTTTTTTTTTTTCAAATTTTTTGCACATTTTTAATTTATAGCGCAAAAAGTAAAGCGCCCAGTGGCGATTAAATACCACCAAAAGAAAGCTCTATTTGTGAAAAAAAAAATGATCAAAATTTCATATGGGTACAATGTTGCATGACCGCGCAATTGTCAATCAAAGTGCGGCAGCGCTGAAAGCTGAAAATTGGCCTGGTAAGGAAGGGGGTATAAGTGCCTGGTAGGCAAGTGGTTAAATAGATACCCAGCAAGTCAAGTTTGCGCTCAGCTACAAAATGACATCAGTACCCTATACTTTTCTATGGGTTACAGGTCATCAGTTTAGAGTAACCATAAATATTGGCCCTAGAGTTATTCATGACAATATGTAACATCTGTATCTCAATCGACTGTTAAATAGATCACTGTTTAATTAGGATACTGTTAGCTGCTAGCTGTAAACCCACAGCAGTAAAATCAGTCTGTATATGCAGCAAAGCATGCTTCTTATACTCAATTTGGAACCTAAGGGGTTAGTCCTCTGCATTGTGTAAAAAGGCTGTTTGATCCTGACTTCTCTGATCCTCCCCTTTTTCTAGTGTCCCCCTCTTATCTCCTGATAAGACATATCGTGTGGAGCCACTCTGCACATGCTCGGTTTGGTGTGTATTGCTAAAGAGGTTTTTGTTTTTTTTTGGGAGAGTGCATGTGACCGACACAGGTCCAATCAGCACTTTCCAGACAGAGGTCAGGGGTTCTGCATCCTCCTGGAGCAAAATTAAAACTCCTTCTACAAGCTTTAACCAGTGCTTGGCTGGAAACTGATAGAAGTCACAAGACTGCTCTAGCTGCTGATGAGAAAAGGCATTTATCAGTTTATATTTCCAAAGATAATTGTGCTTCCATGTTCTGTGTACTGTGTGAGATCAGATATAGTGAATTAAGGGTCCTGGGTTTAGTAACACTTTAAAGTTTGCATTGTTTAGGATAATGTGATCAAGCTCTTATCTGATTTTGTGTGGTATAAATTCTGTGTGAATTTTCAAAAAAGACAGTTCCTGTTTGCACCTAAGCTAGTGTCGTCTAGTTCTTGGGTGCAATTTGCAGCCATAATATCTTGTTCCTGTGTTCCAGCGGCGAGGAAGCAGCTCTCCAGTAGAAGTACACAGGCAGGGTGCTCCAGCAGGTGCTGCACTCCAGGGGTCCCCTACAATGATTAGAAAGGCAACAGTTGACTTATAGAGTGCACACACACTTCCGATGACTGCATCTGCCAGCAGTGTGCGTAAAACCACCAACAACCACTGCTGTAGGCCTTGCTCTTCTGTCTTCTAGTTCAGTAGTAATCTTCCTCCTCTAATGCCCTCCCCGCCTCTGCCGCCCTAATCTTCCAGTGTGTGGCAGATGTTAATGGAACTGTCACGGGCACACATCAAGAGTGTTTGACTAAGTTTGTGCTTGACTAAATCCACCTAGCTTCTCCATTTATAGAAGCCATACTACAGCTTCTATGAATGAAACACCTTAAGTGAATAGAGAGGGATGACCTTTCAATCAGCCGCCAAACTGGTTAACTCAACTAAGGAGAATATGTGACATCTGATGAAGTGAAGATTGATCTAGTTGATTTAAATGAGAATGACAAGTGACACCTTACCAATGTGAGGAAAAATTGCAAGGAGGTAAAAAATGACTTATTAGAGGAAAACCGGTGAAACCTGACTAATGTGAGGTGGAGAAAAAAGGAGGAAAATCCTTGTGAGCGATAACCGAGCTGACTCGGGAAGTAGGATAAGAGTGGAAAAAATTACACCTGGCTTGTGAGGAGGAAATGAAGGAGGAGAAGGCAGTATGTCCTAAAATGCACATTATACAGGGGAGTGCTAGTCAACACTGGCAATACAAAACTCAAAGAAAATAGTATGTGTTGACAGCTTATTCTGCCTTCTACCTCCCCAAGTGTTACATTGACTCAAAATGTATAATGGTCTATTAACTCTCATGTCAAGTCTTCTGGTATATCCATATTTCAGTGTGTTATGTTGAGTTTTTTTTTATTAAGTTTTAGAGCAAAATGTATACAAAATGTATATAAAATGAAGTAATACCTCATATAGTACAGTGTAATGATATATACAGTACCTCACAATAAAAACAATAAATAGGAGTTATCCTAATAACGTGTGTCATTGAAAACATACATAAGGATAAAATTACAATGGTGTCCTTTACTTAAATGTAAAAATAATTCCAATAGTGATACAAAATGTTCAATAAACAGATGTGAACGTTATCCTGCTGCAGAATAAATTTGGGGCCAATCACATGCCTCCCTGATGGTATAGCATGATGGATAAGTATCTGCCTGTATTTCCTAGCATGGAGGACACCATTGATCCTGACCAAATCTCCAACTCCACTGGCAGAAATGCAGTCCCAAACTTGCAAGGAAACTCCACCATGCTTCACTGTTCTCCACAGAAACATATTATTTTACCACTCTCCAGACCTTCGTGAACATACTGCCTCCTGCTACAGCCATATATTTCAAATTTTGACTCACCAGTCCAGAACACCTGCTGCCATTTTTCTGCACCCCAGTACCTGTGTTTTCTTGCATAGCTGAGTCAGTGACATCATTTTTTGGCAGAGCATAGCTGGCTATAGTTACATAGTTAGTCTGGCTGAAAGAAGACAAAAGTACATCCATTTCAACCATTAGAGAAAAAAAAAAGAGTTATAATCCTATACCCACAGTTGATCCAGAGGAAGGCAAAAAAACTCAGCAAAGCATGATCCAATTTGCTCCTGCAGGGAAAAAAATACCTTCCTGATCCCCCGAGTGGCAATTGGATATTCCCTGGATCAACTTTACCTATAAATGTTAGTATCCAGTTATATTCTGTGTATCCAAGAACGAATCCAGGTCTTTTTTAAAGAAATCCACTGAGCTGGCAAGAACCAACTCTTGAGGGAGTCTATTCCACATTTTCACAGCGCTCACTGTGAAGAAACCTTTCCGTGTTTGGAGATTACATTTCTTTTCCTCCAGATGTAAAGAGTGCCCCTTGTCCTCTGTGATGGCCTCAGGGTGAATAACTGTATACCGAGTTCACTATATGAACCACTGATGTATTTATACATGTTGATCATATCCCCCCTTAATCTCCTCTTCTCAAGAGAGAATAAATTCAGTTCCTCTAATCTTTCCTCATAGCTGATCTCCTCCATGCCTCGTATCAGTTTGGTTGCCCTTCTCTGTACTTTCTCCAGTTCCCCAATGTTGTTTTTTTGAATTGGTGCCCAAAACTGAACTGCATATTCCAGATGAGGTGTTACTAATGATTTGTACAGGGGTAATATGATATCCCTCTCTCTGGAGTCTATACCTCTTTTAATATAAGAGAGGATTTTGCTCTCTATATTAACCGCAGCGTGGCATGGCATGGAACTAGGGAACTGAATGTTATTTGTACAACTATCATTGCATACAAGCAGCAGCAATTCAAACTACTTTCATACCTTATTCATTGCTGTAAATCTGATGACTAGGGTAAAACAATACAGAGCATTGAGAGTCAGCACCAAAATTCGACAACCACAAGTTTGATTAAAGGTTAGAAAAATTAGGTCAAATAAGCATTGTACCCAACTGTTAAATTTGAGCATTATTAGAGATCAAATATTTGAAACTGTTAGCATTTGTTTAAATTTAAACAGACAATATAGCATAATCAAAGTAGAACTATGGGCAAAACTTTTTTTTTTCATTTTGGATTGAGCAATGGATAGTTAAAACCCTTGTCAGACTTTTTTTCTCCATCTGTGTCACACTGTGGAGAATTAGTCAAACAGGAAGTGAGAGGAAATCCCTGCAAACCACTTGCCCTCCAGTGGATTTACCCCACTTCCTGACCAGGCCATTTTTTGTGTTACGGCGCTGCATTATTTTAACTGACAATTGAGTGGTCATGCAACGCTGCACCCAAATGAAGTTTACATCTTTTTTTCCACGAATTGAGCTTTCTTTCGGTGGTATTTGATCACCTCTGCAGTTTTTATTTTTTGCGCTATAAACAAAAAATGACCGACAATTTTGAGAACAAAAAACTATATTTTTGACTTTTTGCTATTAAACATGTCCATTAAAAAAAAAATTAATTTCCTCATAAATTTAGGCCAAAATGTATTCTGCAACATGTCTTTGCTAAAAGAAAATCCCAATACGTGTCAATTAATTGGTTTACTTGAAAGTTATAGAGTTTACAAATGGCAGTATATATACTGGGATTTTAATTTTTTTTAACTAGTAATGGCGGCGATCAGAGACTTATAGTGGGACTGAAGGACTGCGGCGGGCACTCTAACACTGGGGGGAACTGACTTGGTGTCACTGACATCCCCAGCGACACCAATACAGTGATCAGTGCTAATAAAAAGCACTGACACTGTAATAATGGCACTGGGCAGGAAAGGGTTAACATGTGGGGCAATCAAAGGGTTAACTGTGTCCTTTGTGCTGTTTTACTAGGGGCTGTGTGTTAGTGCTTCACTGTAAGCACACTGCTTTCCATGGCTGTGCTGTGCAGAGCCATGCAAAGCAGTGTGCATGAGCTGACAGGGAGGAGAATTGTTTTGTTTTCTAACAATTCTCCCCTCCGTCGGTAATGCTCAGCAATCACTGGGCGCCGGGACCTGTGATTGACAGCCGTGAACGGTGGCGTGGGTAGAGCGCACACGCCCCCTACCCGGAAATGTAAAGTCACGTATATATACGTGATTTTACGCACCCGTGCTGCCCTGTAGCAGTATATCTGATATAGTGCAGACAGGAAGCGGTTAAAGGAATTCCTTGGGTACCCCAAGGTCACCAGAACTGGTGTGCCCATTGGAAGATTTCTCCTCTATTACTTTTCTAGGGACAATACAAAATGTAGGTTTTTCTTTTATTTTCACTTTCAATGATAATGGTAAACAGAACAAATAGAGAGGGTGAATCTCCTTAATGAGAGTACAGACAGTAAAAAAAAAAAAAAGTATTGCCTTTAGTTCTACTTTAACAACTGTCCTTTAAAAATACAATAGCACTATTTTGTTCAATAAAGTTTGCTGTTACTGTTCCTGCCCACCTTCTACAGTACTGTGCAAATTTGTAGAGAAAAACAGGATATTAGAATGAGACAATTTCAGGTTTACATAACTAAATAGTTTACTATCTGTCTGTAATTGATATGGCCTCCTTTACCCTCTTAGGCATTTGGAGAACACTTTCTATCATTTTAATTTTTGCTGCAAAATCCATTTTTCTTATGCTAGCCTTCACAATGGCCCACAAGTTTTCTGTCACGTTTGTGTCTGGTGAATTTCCTGACCATTCAACTACTTTTAATTTGTATTGGGAAAAAAGTCCTTAGTTAACTTGGAATTGTGGCAGGGAGCTAGGTCTTGCTGGAACACTCCATCTCCATCAGAAAAACTGCCTCTTTCGTATTGGGGTCAATTTTACCATCAAAACACCTACATACCTATTTCAGAACACCTACACATCTACATCAGAACACCTACATAATGGATTACTGTACATCATGTCTTCAATGGGGTGAAGTATTTCTGGTCCATAAGAAGTAAAGCACCCCCAAAATATGACTTTTGGTGGGTGTTTAGGGGCTTGCTGGATGTGCTCAGTTTAAAGAGGTTCTCCAGGCAAGCACTGAACATAAAACTGGGTTTAGACTTAGAATATTACTTTCTTGTCCTGCTCCAGAGTCCAGTATCTTTGCCCATAACAACGGTTTCTTCTTCATAGTGGGTGTCAAGAGCAGTTTCTTAACTGGGCATCTGGCTCTGCGACCACAGTGAAAGAGTTGGTGGTGCACAGTGGAAGCATCCACATTAACTCCATGAGATGCAAACTCCCTTTTGATGCCCCCATTGGTCTTCTTTGGCTTTATGACACTAGTTCTTCTGATTAGACCATCATCCCTCAGCGTAGTTTTTTCTTCCACAACGTCCTTTCCAAGAAGTGTCCACAGACAATGTCTCTTGATACAGGTTCACAATCACAGTTGAAACACAACACCAATTGCATTTGCTATCTTCCAGGCTGTTAATTTAGTATTTTATCTCTCAAAACAAAGCACTTCAGACTGAAGTTAAATAGTGAAGAACAGATAAGCACCTTCTCAAATAAGTTTAGACATGCAGAAATCAATCTGCAGCAAGTTTAAACGTGCATGGGCCCAATATAGAACCTTGAAACAGTGCTTGCATACTTGTCCCAACTAATTTGCAAAGTATTGTACTACCATCTCCAAAATTAAGAAAGACCCTAATAATAAATGTAAAAAAATCTACCAGGTGATAAATGTGGGTTCTCACAGTGGCAGCTGTAGACATGAAAATCTGGGTGCACATGCAGAGACCCCACTACCAGAGTCCCTGAGAGGTATAAGTAACAGCTGGATGGCATAACTTTCTAGCACCTACCAATAATGATATGCAAGCTTTAGGTGGACAGTACTTTGGGGCTCAAAACCCTTATTTGCTGAAATCTTAACCATGCTTGATATTGCAACGCAATAGTTAATATTTTCAGACCTGAAAAAGAATGTTAGGGATAATCAACACGTCAATATCTTAGGAGAGTGCACTTCCTATATCTTTGGGATAGATATGCTACAACTCTGAAAGGCTACGATTTATAGCTTTATAAATTGTAGCAAAATGCCAGCTGTGTAAAGCAAAGCAAGGTGTAGTGAGGTTCCTGATTTCAACATCTCTTTTATGATTGTGAAAAAGTAAAAGTAATATACTGTATATCATCAATATATCAGTATGTCATGCCACATACACACACTAGAGGGCATCAGAGCTCTTCTTCAAACCTTTCTCTCCTATGCCTTTGTGAAAGGAGGAGCAGCATAAGGGTGTGTTGGGATGGAGATATTGTCTTCTGTAGGGTATGTGTTTTAGTGATGAAATCATCATTAGCCCTAGGGAAATGATGACTACTGGATATGCAAAACTACAGCAAGACATTAAGGAAACAGTGGTCATCAAATATTTATAGTGGATAGCCACATAATGAGCTGGATCTAAAATAAACAGGACAACACCTTCCATCCTTCCATCAATATTCATTGGACATTTAACTGCATGAACTAACAGGAGGAGCAAGTAAGTGTTTATGATTTCAGGCAAACAGAAGTATCAGCTTAGGTGCCTTCACTGATCTGCTGGTAGCTGTTACATAATTGTTGCTGCTTTAATTCAACATATACAATCATTCCAAAGATGTTTAAATGGCATTGTTGCAACATTATTTATGTCATGGATGGATACAGGTTACAATAGTAAAATCTACACAGCTTCATTTAAAACGGAACCAAAAATTTATATTTCTGTTATTAATGCTATTTATTAACTGATCACCAATAGTGATTAGACAGGAAGAAATATCTAGATTGCTAGTTGGCGTAATAAGCCAGAATTTTTAGGTCATGCCTTTAAATGTCAAAATAAATGCAAAATGTTTTATTGTCTGTTAGGTTTGCATAGTGAATCTGATTCACTTGTTTGTTGCCACAGATATTTTTGTTAACTTAAATCATGTTTAAATTGCAAACGTATGAATTAATGTATTTCTAACCAAACAGACATGTACTGTAAATCTGTGCTGATGGATTGAAACACCTACTGACTTTTAAATCTTACCACAGCACACAAGAAATTAAAAACTAGCCCAATGAGTCCACTCAATTATGTTTATCGGAAACAGAAGTATTGGTTATGGGTGAACTATTTAAAGCCTTGAATAATGAGAAGCTCTATAATGTAAAACATTCTGAGATACATGAACTTCACTACCTGCTGTCACCGGGGAATCTGGCTCTCCTATTACCAATACCAAGTATCAATATAAGTCTGCAGTTCCCGTACCAAGCCTGGTGGCACATTTTCAAGGTAAAATTAGCAAACAGGTACACAGTGCTGCTCATAAATTAAAATTTTATTTACAGCATAGAAGGTGCCAACAGTCATCTATCAATTATAATATCTCACAGTCAAAGTGCATAAGCAAACCATCAGCCATCCATCAACAAGGAAGCCCTAACACATTTCACATTAGAAGTGCATAAGCAAACCAATAGTAACCCATTAACAAGGAAGCTTAAACATATTTCCTACTAGCAGTGCACACACAAACCATCAGCCATTCATCAATATGGAAGCCTTCACACTTTTCACACTAGAAATGCATAAGCAAACACTCAGCCATCCATCAACAAGGAAATCGTATCGCATTTCACATGAGAAGTGCATGAGCAACCCAAAAGTCATCCATCAACAAGGAAGCCTTACAGTGTTTCCTACTAACAGTGCATAAGTAAACCATCAGCCATCCCTCAACAAGGAAGCCATAATGAGTTTCACACTCAAAGTGCATAAGCAAACCATCAGCCATGCATCCTCAAGGAAGCTTTAATGTGTTTCACAATAGAAGTTCATAAGCAAACCTTCAGCCATCCATCAACAAAGAAGCCTTAAAGTGTTTCACACTAGAAGTGCATAAGCAAACCATCAGCCATCCAACAACAAGGAATCCTTAACAAGTTTCACACTAGAAGTTGATAAGAAAATCATCAGCCATCCATTAACAAGGAAGTCTTATTGCATTTCACATTAGACTTGCATAAGCAACCTAATAGTCATCCATTAAGGGAACCTTAAAGTGTTTTCTACTAGCAGTGCACAAGTAAACCATCAGCCATCCCTCAATAAGTCCCTCAATAATAAGCCATACATGTTGCAGTCTAGAAGTGAATAAGCAAAAAATCAGTCATCCATCAACAAGGAAAAATTAACGTATTGCACACTAGAAGTGCATAAGCAAACCATCAACCATCCATCAAAGAAAAAGCCATAACAAGTTTCACGCTAGAAATGCACAAGAAAACCTCCAGCCATCCATCAACAAGGAGATCATAACGCGTTTCACATTAAGGCTTTCTTGTTGATGGATGGTGGTTGATGCCTTTTTATGTGGAGGATAAACCACCATTTGATCAGCAGCTCTGTGGATCCATTTGTTTTACTTTGAAATATTGTTAGGCTACACAGCAAAGTTATTGAATGTGGAGAATTTGCAAGACTTGAGTTATAACTACTAGAATTGGACCAAAAACCCTAATACTCCTTGTATGCCCTGGTGCCCTGATCTAAACAGTTAGTTGCTTGTTAGTGAAAAGCTCTGGAATAACTGAAAACCGAGCTGTTTTAAAATGTCAGCAGCCGATGAAACTACTAAATAAAACCAAGTAAGAATTTTGCTGACAATGGGTGCTGCTTAACAAAGTTCAGTAACATTGAGACCTTTTGGCACAGATTGTCTGCACTTTGTAATTTAGTACCAAAATTTGTGTTTTTTTTTTCATGGCAAAGATTTGTTTTTGTACGTTACATTTTTTCATAACCATTGTATTATCATTGCTAGTATTAGCAATATGCGATCATTTTTGTGGCATCATTACATTTTCCACCATAAAGTTAATAGAGATTAGGACCCCTGTCAGGTTTTTATTTCTGGCTGTGTCCCTGTTAGGGAGATTCACCCTCTCTATTTGTCCTGCTGACTCTTAGCATTGAAAGTAAAAGAAAATCCCAAAAGTTGGGTTGTCACCAGAATAGGAATAGAGGAAATGTCTTCCAAGGGGGACACTAGTGACCCTGGTGACAACATGGGATTCCCTAATTTTGGAGGGATTTTGACTCACGCCCTGTTTTGGCTATGAGCAGGAAATGAAGGGCAATCCCCCAGTGGCACACAGATTGCAAAACAAACTTGACAGGAGTCATAACCCTTTTAGTTTTTTGGGGTTTTATTCAAGATGTGCAAAAAGAGATCACACAAACACTTATATGTATAACATTTAATGAAGTAATGACATATACAGATAACAAATGTAATAATATTAGAAAATGTAACAAGAATACCTAGCTATAGATGCCTTTTCGTAAAAGAGTCTCTCCCGCTTCTGTTGCGGCTTGGCACAATGATCAGACACGGAGCGTGCAATAAGCAGCCCTGAGACAAGACTGACTATTCCAAGTTTTGGCTGTAGTATATACAGGATTAGTTGGTACCAATTGTAAGTAACATTACCTTTTAGGGAGATAGCATACATTACTGAAGGGGTTAACATTCCTCTAGTGCAAAGTCAGCTAAGGTAATCAGGCTTAGAATTCATTCTTAGATATTGTCAGCCAATATTAATAAGGAAATGTGAAATATCAGAAAGTAATGCCTCCAACTGTACGTAAAGGCAACATCTCAACTGTGGAGGGAAAGCACCTAATTACACCCACCGGTCACTTTAGTAGGTACACCTGTTCAATTGCTTGGTAACACAAATTGCTAATCAGCCAATCACATGGCAGAAACTCAATGCATTCAGGCACCTAGATGTGGTGAAGACGACTTGCTGAAGTTGAAACTAAGCATCAGAATGGGGAAGAAAGGGGATTTAAGTGACTTTGAGCTTGGCCTGGTTGTTGGTGCTAGACGGGCTAGTCCAAGCATTTCAAAAACTGCTGATCTACGGGGATTTTCACGCACAACCATCTCTAGGGTTTACAGAGAATGGTCCAGAAAAAAAAACTATCCAGTGAGCAGCAGTTGTGTGGATAAAAATGCCTTGTTGATTTCAGAGGTCAGAGGAGAATGGGCAGACTGGTTTGAGATGATAGAAAGGCAACAGTAACTCATTTCAATATGGACCAAAATCTGTGAATGTTTCCAATACCTTGTTGAATCTATGCCATGAATAATTAAGGCAGTTCTGATGGCAAAAGGGGATCCAAACTGGTACTATTATTAATATACAGGATTTATATAGTGCCAACAGTTTGCTCAGCGCAAACAGTTTGCTAGCAAGGTGTACCTAATAAAGTGGCCAGTGAGTGTTTAATAAACAAAAGATTAATCAATGTGTTCTGCATCCTTCTGGCCCCCAGTTGAGTTTATTTCAAAAGGGAAATAGGGGATCTAAAGTGTATCTACCTCCTCTTTCAAAAGACCTACTGGTGGAGGGGGGCAGGTGGCTGGAGTATCAACATTAGCAAATGCAGGCTGCATTCTTTTCAGTGAAAAGTGTAAAGCACTTGCATGTACTGAATCATATGGCTCAATAATCTCTTCTTGGCCCCCTGATCCCACTCCTAGCAAGTGCTTCCTTCAAATATTTCATAGGATTCCAGGCAAGATCGAACTCCCCACTCCACAATCACATCTCACCTCCACTAAAGCAACCAAAGAAAGTGCTGTGCCTAGCGCAAAATATGTCCGAATAGAACTTGTTCCTTCTGGCTAATAAAAGAAGAATATTATTTTGCTTCTTGGTGTGTGGCTGTTTTGTTGCTGGTATGATTCATAGTGGAAAATTGCTTTAAAAGATCTGAGAGAATCTAGACCTCACTCTAGGTTAGTTTGTTGTCAGTAATGTTTTTTTTTTTCTATCAACAATGTCTCTAGAATTCCCTGAAATAATCAGATTAATAATAGAAGACGATGCCAACCTGCAAACCAGAGGACATGTACTGGATAGAAGGCTCTCAGAGAGAAAATGGACTAGAGCACTTCTACACTCTGGGTCAGGAGCTTGGAAGGTACTAAACAAAAACAGAATTATTACTTTAATTGTATTTTGTATTCAGACCAATAGATGTAATTACCTTTGTAGTGTTTAGGGGAAAGGGAGATTTGTTGGATCCATACAAGTAGAAGGAAGAACAAAAATACTAATCATAGAAGTTTTTTTTTTAAATTGCACTGTTGTCAATAAAGGTCATTGTTCAACAGTGTAAACGGTAGTGAGCACCTTTGATGTATTTCTTCTTTAGTCTGTATAGGACTTATATATTAAGTCATGCATAAAATTAGGATCTGAGTAAATATAGTCTTCAAAAATGTTAGGGACAGTTAGGTAACCATCTACAAGCTGAAGGCCACATGAGTGATTCTCTGATTCAGACCCCCTCACATGCTCTCTCTCTGCTGATGCAGTAGCTCTGAGCTGAAAAAAATAAAAAAAGTGAACTAACACTGTAATAATTCAATACAGATCAGAGGGCCCTGCTTTTTTTCTGCAAATGCAAACTCACTCAAACTACTGGAAATGTGCACAACCTTTAAAATAGACCTCTAGATTATAGGAGGTCAGATACCGCTTTGATCATATAAATACTGTATATCCAAACTGATACTCTGCTTTCTATATGTCATGCCTTCTACTCTGCAGTAAACGCATTTTAACAATAATATTGTTACATAGTATTTTATAGGAACGTTTCTGAACACTACTCAAAAGCTTCTAATACACATTGTGCAGTGCTATCATGAAAATATGAAACAACAATCAATACAATATATATATATAAATATACAGTCAGGTCCATAAATATTGGGACATCGACACAATTCTAACATTTTTGGCTCTATACACCACCACAATGGATTTGAAATGTCCATCACCTGACCTGAATCTGATTGAGCATGCATTTCACTTGCTGAAGACAAAACTGAAGGGAAAATGCCCCAAGAACAAGCAGGAACTGAAGACAGTTGCAGTAGAGGCCTGGCAGAGCATCACCAGGGATGAAACCCAGCGTCTGGTGATGTCTATGCGTTCCAGACTTCAGGCTGTAATTGACTGCAAAGGATTTGCAACCAAGTATTAAAAAGTGAAAGTTTGATTTATGATTATTATTCTGTCCCATTACTTTTGGTCCCTTACAAAGTGGGAGGCACATATGCAAACTGTTGTAATTCCTACACCGTTCACCTGATTTGGATGTAAATACCCTCAAATTAAAGCTGACAGTCTGCAGTTAAAGCACATCTTGTTCGTTTCATTTCAAATCCATTGTGGTGGTGTATAGAGCCAAAAATGTTAGAATTGTGTTGATGTCCCAATATTTATGGACCTGACTGTATATATATATATATATACATACACACAGTATCTCACAGAAGTGAGTCCACCCCTCACATTTTTGTAAATATTTTATTATATATTTTCATGTGACAACACTGAAGAAATGACACTTTGTTACAATGTAAAGTAGTGAGTGTACAGCTTGTATAACAGTGTAAATTTGCTGTCCCCTCAAAATAACTCAACACACAGCCATTAACGTCTAAACCGCTGGCAACAAAAGTGAGTACACCCTTAAGCGAAAAAGTCCAAATTGGGCCCAATTAGCCTTTTTTCCTCCTTGGTGTCATGTGACTCGTTAATGTTACAAGGTCTCAGGTGCAAATGGGGAGCAGCTGTGTTAAATTTGTGAGCGGTGTACTCATTTCTGTGAGATACTGTATATATACACACACTACATTGCCAAAAGTATTGGGACACCCCTCCAAATCATTGGATTCAGGTGTTTCAATCACCTCCATGGCCACAGGTATATAAAATCAAGCACCTAGGCATGCAGACTGCTTCTACAAACATTTGTGAAAGAATGGGTCACTCTCAGAAGCCAGAAGCTCGGTGAATTCAAGGGTAGTACTGTGATAGGTTGCCACTTGTGCAATAAGTCCATCTGTAAAAATTCCTTGCTACTAAACATTCCACGGTCAACTGTTAGTGGTATTGTAACAAAGTGGAAGCAACCGGGAACAACAGCAACTCAGCCACGAAAAATGACAGAGCGGGGTCAGCACACACTTAAATGCACAGTGCGCAGAGGTTGCCAACTGTCTGCAGAGTCAATAGCTAAAGACCTACAAACTTCATGGAGCCTTCAGATTAGCACAACAACAGTGCATAGAGAGCTTCATGGAATGGGTTTCCATGGCCAAGCAGCTGCATCCAAGCCTTACATCACCAAGTGCAATGCATCTGTAATGCAAAGTGTCGGATGCAGTGGTGTAAAGCGCAGCGCCACTGGACTCTAGAGCAGTGGTGGCGTGTTCTCTGGAGTGACAAATCATGCTTCTCTGTCTAGCAATCTGATGGACGTGTCTGGGTTTGGCGGTTGCCAGGAGAACAGTACTTGCCTGACTGCATTGAGCCAAGTGTTATGTTTGGTGGAGAGGGGATTATGGTGTGGGGTTGTTTTTCAGGGGTTGGACAATTTCATGCTCCCAACTTTGTGGGAACAGTTTGGGGATGGCCCTTTCCTGTTCCAACATGACTGCGCACCAGTGCACAAAGCAAGGTCCATAAAGACAAGGATGAGCGAGTATGGGGTGGAGGAACTTGACTGGCCTGCACAGAGTCCTGACCTCAACCCGATAGAACACCTTTGGAATTAATTCCAGTGGAAACTGCGAGCCAGGCCTTCTCGTCCGACATCAGTGTCTTACTTCAAAAATGCGTTTTTGGAAGAATGGCCAAACATTCCCATAGACAAACTCCTAAACTTTGTGGACAGCCTTCCCAGAAGAAGTTGAAGCTGTTATAGCTGCAAAGGGTGGACCAACAACTCAATATTGAACCCTACAGACTAAGACTGGGATGCCATTAAAGTTCATATGATTGTGAAGGCAGGTGTCCCAATACTTGTGGAAATTTAGTGTATATGTAATATGCCTATCCCACAATGAGGACCTCTAGATGAATTATGAGGTCTTTTATCACTTAAAATTTATGCAGCTTTTCTCACAACCGTGCAATCCCAGATTCAGCGTGGAAATCTCAACACTTGAGGTCTAATAGTGATCATAAAACCTCAACACATAATAAACACATAGTGCTCACTTCTTTACACTCTTTATTTATACTCCAAGGGTTAAAATACAAAATAACCTGTCTCAGCACTTTATCTCAGTCAGAGGAACATTCCTATTGTTCACTAGTCTCTACAGCAGGACCTCTCCTCCCAGATGTTAGCAAAAGTGAACCAGTCTCTTCACACACTAGCATGGAGCTAAAGGCTGTTGTAGGCTGCTTCAAACTGAGCTGCAAACCAGTGGGAATGATAACAGTGAGTAAAATGAACGAAAATTCAATAAATTCAAAGTTGTAGACACAGCACCTGGAGGTATTGAACTACACCTGGCTTCTCTCGACCCAAGATAATGAGGAGTGCTTCTGGTTATCTTGCACTGTACTCAAGCTGTCCCCTAGGTCCTAGACATGTGCAGTATTGCACTGTCTTATCTAATACATTGGTATGGTAGGTACTCACTCAGTTCCTTTAAATTGCTCCTTGAGTCCAGAGAGCTGCTGCATGGGCCTTGCTGCGGTACAGGCTGATTCTGGCTTGGAGTTTCCAGCTAAGCCTAGCTAGGACTATAGCTGAGTGAAGTCCTTGAGCCGTATTTTCCTCTGTCTCTCTCCTGCTGCTCTTTCTCTTCCTTCCACCGCAGGGGGAAGATCCCCCTAGCACAGAGGGTCCCTTCAGATGACTGGAACCCAGATTCTGCATTCAGATTGCCAGGCTTCTGAGTATTTGAGTTGTTTCAACTGCCTCCCCAGGGCTTGGTGGAAACCCCATATAAATTTAGGATGCAGCCTCTGTTGCTTCGCCCACTAGATTCTGGAACTATCCAGAAAGTTCCAGAAGACGGGGAAAAAACAAGACCACAGCCTGTAAAGCTCTGCACAGCCTTCCTAACCAATTATCCCTTGTTCCTTGGCTACAGAGAAGCTAAACTAAATATACTTTTTCTATCAGCAATCTAGGAGAATGTTACATGATGTATGTCAAACTAAACATGCCTTAAAGTTTATATCAGGCCCAAAAAAAACAAGTGCACATACCCCCATGTTTTACCCTTAAGAATGCTGCAAGTACAGAAGAATACCTGTTGATCTGTCAGAAATCTGGCAGTGCCTTTTCTGCATGGAAAGCCCAACCAGCATTGTCAACTTTGCCTGCTAAAATGCAGAATTCCACCTATCCCCCACCCCACTCTTTCTTATACTACATGCATACAATGATTCATTTTCAATTAAACAATGCTGCTTTAACTCTTGAGAGCACTGCGTGTAGGCTCTTAGATGTAGTCCTGGGGGCTTGGCTACATCAACACTTCAAGAATTTTTCAATCCTGGTTGTGATGTTATCGGGAGTGATATAAGCTTTTTCTGTCTACAGAGACAAGGCTAAAGGATAAAATGCTGGGACAAGCTTTAGAAGGGAAGTGGAAGGTTTGGGGATACATTTGTGTAATGCCTCAACCTTATGAACTAGAAAGCACAAACGTATTCACTAGAAAAGTGAATTTTATAACAATGAAAAGCATTATTTAGCAGGTGAATTAGAATATACAAATGATTAAAGAAATATAAAGCAGTTGAGTCACATTTAAAACAGATCTTAGCATTCATACAAGGCCATTCAAGTAATGAATGTCTAGGACAGAGACTAATATTCGTATGATCCATAAACAAATTACACAGAAAACATTTCATTCATTGTGTGTAGTGTGTGTAGTACTTCGAGTTACAGCAGAATGCCCCAGAGACATTCATAAACCTGTTTGCTAGATCGGTGTGGAATCCCCACGACATCTGTCTCTGAAAAGCAAGCCCTTCAGATTAACTGTTCAGTGGCTGGATGTAGTAAGCTAGGAGTTTCAAGCACAGAGACAATTTCAAAATTCATAGACAAACGCAAATAGCATTTGTACTATATGTTGCCAAATGTGGTATCTAATTAAACCATCAAGTTTGAGATAGGAAGCAGTGCGGGTATTAAAAAGTCATTTGCAATTTAAATATTATAGTTATGGCTTGTGGTGGGCTAAAACACATGCTGACTTCTTACAGCAATATGGGACTCTAGCATCTTGGGTTAAAGGGTCAGTGTAGTAAACTGTTCTACATACAGGCAGTGCCGGTCTCTTCTAGAAGCAACTTGCCTTCTGCACATACTGAACATACTGAACACAGGGGGTCACTAGCTTGCCACCTCCACTATTTAGAGCAGCCTTTTTCAACCAGTGTGCCTTCAGGTTTTTTCAGGGGTGCCTTGGCAAAATGCTTAAAAATTGGCCACAAATTTTATGCAAGCCAACAGGAGGATCAAACCTTCCTTTTAGTTACACAAAGCCACAGGTTTTTTTTTTCTAGCCATCAGTGTTGAAACAACCACTGATGTCATCAGTTGATGTCAGGTGCCTGAACAACATCCTTGCTTCCCGTCTTCGTTAGCACTGGGGTAACATTAGCTGAATAGGGGAGAGAAGCTTAAGGAGAAGACAAACATTGGAATCCTAGTCAGTACCAGTGTTCAAAGGTGTTTTTGCTTTGGAAGATCAAATCACCTCTAACGTTAGGTGTCCTACATGTGTGCATGTTGCTGCGTTCTGTAAAATTATAGATTAGTTTATACATTTTAGAATGGGGTGCCATGAGATTTTTCACAACCTTGACTGAAAAAGGTTCAGAAACACTAATTTAGAGAACATCTTAGAGAACTATTTAGAGACTGTACAGGTCGCTACAGTGAATTTCTGCATCCCAAGTGGCCCTTTGGATGTAAGATAGAAGGAATTAGATGTAACCAAGCTAAATGCTGTTTATCTTGTGGAATTTGGGGAGAAGTTGTTTTCTACATATTTATGCTGCTGATGTGTGCCTTTATAGCCTGGCTGCATGTATGATCTTCAGTCAGCATGTGTTTTTTCACAGGACATATTTCCAAAGTTATTCTGGTCACAGTTGATTTTTTGCAGCCTGTCCACATGCACTACACTGATATCTGTCTGCAAGAGCTTTTCAGAGAGCATATTTCTTAATTGCCATTGGCTGCAATATTTTAAAGGCCCTTTATTAAAAAAAAAGTGCATATTCCTGGGTAATGTATATCAGCATATACCGTAAATGTATTTGTTTAATTTGCATGAGACAGGATGATTTACAGGAAGGATAATGAAGACAAAAGCGTAGTTTTGTCACCCCATAACACAAAGTGCCAAACATAGATCAATATATCAGTATCATCAGGTGTTGAAGCTTACATGAGATTTTAGTGGTTGGGATTACAACACATTTACTGGAGTTCAATTTTTATGTGCCCTGCATGTATGCACAGATCTGTAAATCCAAAAATCCTTTAACCACATGCCTACTGGGCACTTTCACCCCCTTCGTCGCCAAGGCCAATTTTCAGCTTTCAGCACTGTCGCACTTTGATAATTGCGTGGTCATGCAACACTGTACTCAAATGACTTTTTGTTATAATTTTTTTGAGACAGATATTTCTTTTGGTAGTATTTAATCACCACTGGGGTTTTTATTTTTTGCTAAACAAAAAAGACCAAAAATTTAAAAAAAAATTAATTTCTTGCAAAAAAGTAATTTTTCATCTTTTACTTCTTCACTGATGGGCACTGATGAGGTGGCACTGATGGGTGCTGATGAGGCAGCACTGATGGGCACTCATAGGCTGCACTGATGGGCACTGATGAAGTGGTAATGATGAGGAGGCACTGACAAGGCTTTACTGATAGGCAGAACTGATAAGCATTAATAAGCATCATTGATAGGATCCACTGATGGGCACTGACTGGCGGCACTGATCTGCATTGATAGGCAGCACTGATGGGCACTGATGATCAGTGCGCTGATTATCAGTGTAAATGTGCCCATGAGAATTGCCGGTTACCGGCTCTCCTTTCCTCATGCTGACACAGCGCACAAGGAAAAGACTGCCGATGACCGGCAAGTCTGTTTACACAGCTTACCACATAGTGAAGGACCGCTGTGAATGGCACCTTGCTCTGTGATCCGAAGGATACTGCTTGACATGGAGCCTGTTGTGAAAGTAAAAACTTTAATTAGTGTTGATGTAGCATATATATGTAGCACTTCCCCCTTGAGACCCGCTGGTTTTGGATCACCCTAGTTTCCTGCACAGCCAGGCAACATGCATTTTCCGATTGCATCCAGATACAAGAAACAGTCCAGTCCAAGGACTTGGTTTTTTGTGTTTATTATGGAGTTCAACTTGGATACGGTAAAAGGTGGTATGGGGTGCTTCAATTTGGTTGAAAAACAGCAGAATGAGGACAGTTTCCTGGTCTAGCACACTGTAAAAATGACAGACACTTGACTGTATTCCAGCCGGAACCATCACAGTCCTTAGTAGAGTAATCCCCTTCTAGGAGCTTGGTGTCCCCTGAATAGAATGTGACAAGCGCTCTTGGTCCCCCTAGTGCACAGAATACCAGCCCAACTGGCTACAGAATCTGACCCCAGGTCAAGAGATTAAGTAAGCATTAAACTGGCCCCTGAAGACTTGATAAGAACTTGCATCTAGCAGTCTTCTCCCTTTTAGGCCCTGGGGGTGTAGAGGTACTCACACTGTCCTTGTCCTGCAGCTATAGTAGAACTGTTTTCAGGCTTTGCTGGGCTTGTTCTTTTTCCAGGCTTTACAGACTGTCCTTTCCCCATGGACTGCAGGCCCTCCCTTCAATGCTCCATCTTCCACCTGACTCCAGACTCTGACACCTGCTAGCATGGCTCTCTCATATTTATTGGATGGTCTACCACACTACCAGGACCTCGTAGCCTGGGATTGGTCAGACTGCCATGAATATGCAGATTGAGGTCCCCATGCTTTCACCCACTGGCTTCTGGAAGCTTCCATTGGCCTCCAGAACCAGGTGGCGATGATAGAGTCCCAACCTGATGAGTCATCCAGCCTGACTTCACATTCAACTCACAGTACATTCATGCTCACTCACTACCATAAGCCAAAAAATAAATGTACCTCACACTAACCCTACCTAGTGGGAGCTATGTATAAATAAATATATATGCAAACTACACAAACTTGATATAAAGTGAGTATTTTTTTTCTTTTCTCCATTTTATCATGGAACTAAAGTGGCGTTGTTAAATTTCTGTATTTCAGGGGTAGAAATATAGGACAGCAGAGCATTAGTATTACAAGATTCAAAATATTAATCTACATACTGACAAAAGGGATTACATGCTTTATTAGTTGGATTTTCTGCAACATTTCCAGTTATAAGAAGTTTAAAAGCCTCATAGAATGTATCTGTTTATTTAGCGTGCATGTCTCCATTAGACATAAGTCATTATTCATTTAAAATGTAATATATGCATATATTGGTAACATTAGGAATCTATTAGACTACAAGAAAAATAAATAACAAGAAAAGTGTTTGATTGTAATCTGGGTCATAGACCTATTCTGTAGAATTCAATAAACCTTTTTTGACACTTTTCTGGTTGTAGGTCTCTTAAAAACTACCTGCCCCTAATTCAGGCAAGTTTTTGAAACTGTTTCAGTAACAGTACCAACACATGCAACAAATCCAGGTAGTTCCTACTACTGCCACTTTAAGAACTTGTAGCTATGGCCAGATTCAAAAAGATTTACTGCCAGTTTTCAGATTAGGAAACTGGTGATAATTAAGACCACTTCTGGAGTCTGACATTTATGATATAGATATTTCAGATCATAGTCTCATCTCCATAATCCTAGAGGTCCCTAAACCTCGAAATACTAGAATGTGGAGATTTCCCTCCAATTTAGCTAAGAACCTAAACTTTTGTCATACCATTTGATGTGCGTGGGGTGAATATGAGCTCTCTATTAGTGGCCATATAACCAATCCTACTGTGTTTTGGGAGGCAGTAAGGCCTTACTAAGGGACAAAATTGTATCTTACACTATGCAATTAAAAAAAAATTCTCTAGATCAGCACTGAAAGGCTAAAAAGTCCATGCGTATAGCACAAGACAATCGAACAAGATGTTATATCTTACAACATATGCAAGCTTGGCATGAAGCCAAAAGGCAATTTGATCTGTAGACTGATTTGCAAGAATGTATAAAGGGAGAATATGTACTTCAATCCCATAAATTTGGAAATAAATCCGGTAAACTCATAGTTAGGCTCTGTAGAGGCCCTTATCAGCCCACTCATATTGCTGCC
Source organism: Staurois parvus (assembly GCF_062004578.1). Classification (NCBI taxonomy): domain Eukaryota; kingdom Metazoa; phylum Chordata; class Amphibia; order Anura; family Ranidae; genus Staurois; species Staurois parvus. Next base: position 14,516,378 of record NW_028317882.1, read on the forward strand.
TTGAAGGATCCCTCAGGGTTCCTTATGACGTCCCCCTCTGATATCAATAAGATTTTGGCAACCTACTACATCAATTAACTTTCCTTAAATTCAAGTGGTCAATCTACTGCCATCTCATTTTTGGATGGGCTTCACCTACCTCACTTAACTACCTACTAGTTGGAAACTTTAAACTCTCCTATCGCTTTGGAGGACATTACAGCTGCTATTAAAAATCTAGCTAATAACAAGGCTCATCAGTCTGACTGATATTTGAATTTTACAAACTGACTCAAAAATGCATCCCACACACTTTGCTACATGTGGGCCGGGGGGCCCTACCTCCCTACAGGCACCCAGGCTTACATCAAGCTGATATCGAAAAATGGAAAAGATCCAACTTTGCCCAGATCCTACAGACCCATATCCCTAATAAATGCAGATGCCAAAATATTATCTAAAAAAGTAGCCTCCCACCTAGCTAACCTATTACCTTCTGTTATACACCTGAAACAATCAGGCTTTGTTAGAGGTAGATCAGTCACTCTAAACATCTGCAAAGTCCCCCTGGCTCTAGAAGCCCCAAGATCTCATCAGATGGCTGATTTGGCTATTATCACACTAGACGTGGAAAAAGCATTTGATAATGTTAGTTTTCAATGTTAGTTCCTATTTATGAAAACTATAGACTTCGCAGGTCCAATCTTAGATTTTGTTCAAAATATGTACCTTTCCCCTACAGCTTAACTCATCTCCTCGGCCTTTATCTGTGCCCCTATATGACTTCATAAAGGCACCCACCATGGTTACCCTTTGTCCTCCCTGCTATTTATTTTAGCAATTGAACCCCTTTCTAGGTTGATAATTGCTCACTCTGCCATTGAGGATATCACAGTAGGTAGGCAAACTATGCGTATTGCACTTTTCGCAGATGATATACTGATCTTTTCCTCTGTTAACAACCTGTCCGTCTGCGCTGGCCTGCAAATTAATTTCTCTAGAAGTGAAGTTTTACTGTTGAAACTTTTAAATCTAAGAGGTTATCCCCCACATCCCCTTTCTCAGTGGCTACACATTCTATCACCTATCCAGGTATAAAAATAGGATGCAACCTCTCTTCAGTGCACCACTTAAACTACCCACCAATAATATTCAGAATAGAAGGGCAATTGAAAGCATGGATAAAGCTGCCCATCTCTCACTTATTTCAAAATGGTTTCATTTACAAAGTTATTATATCCCTTACAAACAATCCCACTTCTACTTAAACACATAGATATAAGCATTTTTAATAAAGCACTAGTATCATTCCTATGGCATAATAAAAAAGCACGTATTGCTCTTACGAACCAAGGAGCGAATGGGGGAAAGTCTCCCCAATATCAGACTGTACAATCTATCTTGTTTATCAAGGCTAGGAATAGACTGGCCTCTAAATAAATATACTCCAACCATCCCCTGATGCTGATACATCCATTCAACTTGTCAGCCCTACTTCATAGCAAAGTGAGCTCTCTTCCTAAGCATTTTCAACACAAATTACTTATTCAAGACACTTTAGTAGCTTGTAGGGAGCTGTGGAAACAAATTGGCCTTTTTCCTTTCATCTCCAAATATCTTCCAATACATGGTAACCTCATGCTCCTACAAAGTTTGGAATACAAGGCCTTTGCACATTGGATGGCTGCTGGTTTAACCTCTGTGTCATCCCTTTTTCATTCAGACACGCATCTACTGAAATATTTCTTGGAGTTTTCTGCTGAGTTCCACCTTCCATCCCAGAATTTGTCCTACTATCATCCAGTAGTGGTCTATGTCAAAGCCTGCCACAATCTTAAAAAAGATCCCTTCTAGCCATCTGTAGTGTACCAAGAGATTCAGAGAACCTAATATTCCATCTCTGCTCTGTACCCACCACTCAATTTGGCACTCACCAAAGTACGCCTGGATACCTTTGTGAAAGCTTGGAACAGAGAATTCCCGGACCCTGTGCTTTCAGATAAAATGTTTGATTTCTATCACAAAATCTGCAAGATAATTACCAGTGAAGTATGGCGGAAGACCCAATTCAAAACATATTCACTGAACCTTTGTTCTTTTTCAGATTGATAAACGTATCATCCCTGTCTATCTGCCCCTGGTGTGATTCATCTACACTTACACTAGTGCATAATTTCTGGCAATATCCAACTTCTGGGACCAAGTAATGCATTTCATCTTTGGAGTCACGAACCTTAACATTCCTAAAGATTTCATGCTTTCTCTATTTGGGTGTTTCAGCCAGAACTCTTCAACTGATTCTACTCATGTAACACATTTTATATCGTTACCATGTTGATGGCATGATATATTATCGTATCCATATCTTTAAGTACCTGGGTACTGACTATACCCAATACTCTTGTTTTCTTTTGTATTGCCTATTTGAAAACTAAGAAAAATTTAAAAAGGCCACTTTCGAGCTGCTCTACAAAAAGATGCCAGTGCTTAGAATGAGGCATGTCAGCACAAGGCCGTATCCCCAGCTCCATTCAGCTGACTGTAAACCAAGGGACAGAAGATATTGACTGATGTCATTATTTAATTAAGGCAATGCACATATTTGTGTAATGGTGAGTTACATGGGAGAAGGGGAACTTAGAAGTAGCCTCTTCCCATCAAGCTCAACCTACCCAACTCTGTGGCCACAGCACTGTCAATCAAAAACAAGGTGGTCCTGATGGAGAAATAATTTCTCAGTTCTCCAGCAGGCTCCAATCGCCCCACTACAAAACCCCTTGACCATGCACCTGTCTGTGTGACAAGTGTAGTGGCTGGGGAAGGAGCTCGTAATGCTGAGCTGCACTGAAGACAGGATGTCCATTATGGACATTCCAGCCTTGGTGCTGCCACCTTCTAAGACAAAGTCATCTTTCCCTCTCTACTGGCACATTCCCCTCCCCTCTAAAGCACGCGCACATCACCCCCATACTTAAAAGGCCCTCCCTGGATCCCACCGACCTGAACAACCTTAGACCCATCTCCCTACTGCTATTTACATCCAAACTCCTAGAGCGCTTAGTCTATGATCGTCTGAGTTCCCACCTCACTGACAACAACCTCCTTGATCCCCTACAGTCTGGCTTCCGCCCCCTACACTCCACCAAAACTGCCCTACTCAAACTCACCAACGACCTGCTAACCACCAAAGCTAATGGCCACTACTCAGTGCTCCTGCTCCTTGACCTCTCCGCGGCTTTCGACACGGTTGACCACCCCCTCCTCCTCAAAAAACTACACTGTCTTGGCCTCAGAGACTCCGCTCTGTCCTGGCTCTCTTCCTATCTATCGCAGTGCTCCTTCAGTGTTACCTATAACGCTGCCACCTCCTCTTCACTCCCCCTCTCTGTTGGGGTCCCTCAAGGTTCTGTCCTCGGGCCCATTCTCTTCTCCATCTACACCTCCTCCCTTGGCCAATTGATACACTCTCACGGCTTCAACTACCATCTCTACACCGATGACACGCAAATTTATCTCTCTACCCCTCACCTCACCCCTTCAGTCTCCGCCCGTATCACAAGCCTACTGAACGACATATCAGATTGGATGTCACTCCACTTCCTCAAACTAAATCTTTCCAAAACTGAGCTCCTAGTTTTCCCCCCAGCCCATGCCCCCCCCCCCCCTGACTTCTCCATCAAGACAAACAACACCACCATCAGTCCCACCCCGCAAGCCAGAGTACTAGGTGTCATCCTAGACTCAAATCTGTCCTTCCAGCCCCAGGTCCAATCGCTGACAAACTCATGTAGACCTCACCTCCGCAACATCTCCAAAATACATCCGTTCCTAACCCCGGAAACTACTAAGCAACTCATTCACTCCCTTATTATATCACGACTTGACTACTGTAACTCCCTCCTCGTCGGCTTACCTCACTGCATGCTATCCCCGCTTCAGTCTATCCTGAATACTGCGGCCAGACTCATCCACCTTACTAACCACTCCATATCCGCCACCCCCCTCTGCCAATCCCTCCAGTGGCTTCCGATTGCCCAACGGATAAAAGTCAAAATGCTAACATTGACGTACAAAGCTGTTCATAATACTGCCCCAAACTACATCACCGATCTGTTAACCAAATACCACCCAAAACGTACTCTCCGCTCCTCACAAGACCTCCTACTCTCTAGTTCCCTGGTCTCCTCTTCCCATGCCCGTCTCCAGGACTTCTCCAGGGCTTCCCCCATCCTCTGGAACTCCCTACCCCAATCCATCAGACTATCACCTACTCTCCTCACCTTTAGGCGCACTCTGAAAACCCATCTCTTCAGGGAAGCCTACCCCGCCCTCGGCTAATTGCCGATCTCCTCCACTCTTCCTACCACTCCATCCCCCACAGCTATTTCCTCCTGTACCACTATCCCCTCCCTCCTAGATTGTAAGCTCCAAGGAGCAGGGCCCTCGAACCCCTCGTGTATTGAATTGTATTGTTATTGTACTGTCTCACGTACTGTCTCCCATTATAATGTACAGCGCTGAGCAAACTGTTGGCGCTATATAAATACTGTATTATAATAATAATAATAATGTTCCTATTCCCATGAAGTATATGAATCTGTCACAAACACTAACAATTTCAGTGCCTAAGACACTGCGTCCACACCTTTTCCTGCAACCACAACCACTCGCACAGAAATATGTGCTGGATGCTTGAGGTGCCTTTATCCTAATGTCATGCTGCATGCACTGGAAATTGCTCCCGTACTGGGACCTGCACTGCACTTGTGGTTCCTGTATGGGCTGCAATTTATAAAATGCTGCAGGGACCTTTTCTCTACATTTCAGGAGGCATTGCAACCCATTTATCAAAACACAGCTCGCAGAGCTGCATATGTGTGAACCTAGCCTTAATGAGTTCCCCTATAATGTATTTAAAGGAACTTTATTTATGCGTTATGGAGTAAAACATTCAATTATTTTCTTTACAGTTCATGATTTGATTTCACATGGCCTTGGTTGACCCTGTTTGTATACAATTTGGCTTTGAAAATACAGTCAGGTCCATAAATATTGGGACATCGACACAATTCTAACATTTTGGCTCTATACACCACCATAATGGATTTGAAATGAAACGAACAAGTTGTGCTTTAACTGCAGACTGTCAGCTTTAATTTGAGGGTATTTACATCCAAATCAGGTGAACGGTGTAGGAATTACAACAGTTTGCATATGTGCCTCCCACTTGTTAAGGGACCAAAAGTAATGGGACAGAATAATAATCATAAATCAAACTTTCACTTTTTAATACTTGGTTGAAAATCCTTTGCAGTCAATTACAGCCTGAAGTCTGGAACGCATAGACATCACCAGACACTGGGTTTCATCCCTGATGATGCTCTGCCAGGCCTCTACTGCAACTGTCTTCAGTTCCTGCTTGTTCTTGGGGCATTTTCCCTTCAGTTTTGTCTTCAGCAAGTGAAATGCATGCTCAATCGGATTCAGGTCAGGTGATTGACTTGGCCATTGCATAACATTCCACTTCTTTCCCTTAAAAAACTCTTTGGTTGCTTTTGCAGTATGCTTTGAGTCATTGTCCATCTGCACTGTGAAGCGGCGTCCAATGAGTTCTGAAGCATTTGGCTGAATATGCGCAGATAATATTGCCCGAAACATTTTAGAATTCATCCTGCTGCTTTTGTCAGCAGTCACATCATCAATAAATACAAGAGAACCAGTTTCATTGGCAGCCATACATGCCCACGCCATGACACTACCACCACCATGCTTCACTGATGAGGTGGTATGCTTAGGATCATGAGCAGTTCCTTTCCTTCTCCATACTCTTCTCTTCCCATCACTCTGGTACAAGTTGATCTTGGTCTCATCTGTCCATAGGATGTTGTTCCAGACCTGTGAAGGCTTTTTTAGATGTCGTTTGGCAAACTCTAATCTGGCCTTCTTCTTTTTGAGGCTCACCAATGGTTTACATCTTGTGGTGAACCCTCTGTATTCACTCTGGTGAAGTCTTCTCTTGATTGTTGACTTTGACACACATACACCTACCTCCTGGAGAGTGTTCTTGATCTGGCCAACTGTTGTGAAGGGTGTTTTCTTCACCAGGGAAAGAATTCTTCGCTCATCCACCACAGTTGTTTTCCGTGGTCTTCCAGGTCCTTTGGTGTTGCTGAGCTCACCAGTGCGTTCCTACTTTTTAAGAATGTTCCAAACAGTTGTTTTGGCCACGCCTAATGATTTTGCTATCTCTCTGATGGGTTTGTTTTGTTTTTTCAGCCAAATGATGGCTTGCTTCACTGATAGTGACAGCTCTTTGGATTTCATCTTGAGAGTTGACAGCAACAGATTCCAAATGCAAATAGCACACTTGAAATGAACTCTGGACCTTTTATCTGCTCATTGTAATTGGGATAATGAGGGAATAACGCACACCTGGCCATGGAACAGCTGAGAAGCCAATTGTCCCATTACTTTTGGTCCCTTAACAAGTGGGAGGCACATATGCAAGCTATTGTAATTCCTACACCATTCACCTGATTTGGATGTAAATACCCTCAAATTAAAGCTGACAGTCTGCAGTTAAAGCACATCTTGTTCGTTTCATTTCAAATCCTTTATGGTGGTGTATAGAGCCAAAAATGTTAGAATTGTGTCGATGTCCCAATATTTATGGACCTGACTGTATGTAAAATATAGGCCCTGATATTAGTTATGTGGGTAAATTAGTGCAGTGAACACAGTGTGGCACCATAACAGAGGACACGTACAACCTTACAGTACATACAGTACTGTGCAAAAGTTTTAGACAGGTGTGTAGAAGTGCCATAAATCAGGGGTCAGCAACACGTTGATCAGAGGAAACTGATGGGAAGATCGCCAACAGGGCTGTGCCAATGCTTCTCCCAGCCTCCACCTCTCCTTTTAAATAGCAGAGCAGAGTAAGAGGCAAAACAGTGCTGGATGGTAGGCAAGAGCACGGGAGCTGCTTTAGTTAACCTTGCAATTTAACCAGCAGGTGATTGGTTGTTAGGTGGTCCTGGCAACCGATCATCAGCTTGTCAACATGAAAAGTTAACTCTGGCAGCCCCTGCACCCACTCTCCATCCAGCACTGTGATGCCTCTCACTCCTCTCTGATGCACAGCCGGTGTAAGGTAGGAGAGAGCTACCTACACATGGCTGCATGTTCTGAAGAGGGCAAACGTCACTACTTGTGGGGGACAGAAAACACTTCTTTGGGGAGGGGGGGCAGGAAACAGCTATGGGGAGCAGGGGACGCTACTGTGGGAGGGATGCAGAAGACAGTGCTATGACGGGGTCAGAGGACACTACCATGGGGGGGGAGTCAGGGTTCAGAGGATGCTACTATGGAGGAGGAAAGGACACTACTATTGGGGGGCAGAGGACACTACTGTGGGGGGGAATGGCAGAAGACACTGCAATGGGGGGGGCAGAGGGCACTACAGTGGGGAGGGCAGAGGACACTGCTTTTGGGGATGGCACAAGACACTGCTATGGGGTGAAGAGGACACTACTGTGTGTGTGTACGTGTGTGTATGTGGGGGGGGGGGGGAGCAGAGGACACCTCTGTGTAGGCGAGGCAGAGGACACTACCATGTGTGGGGGGCAGAGGACACTACTGTGGGGGGGTTAGAGGGCACTTGTCAGGGTTCCAGGTATAACCAGCGGTGTGTGGACTGACACAGGGAAACGCAGGCTTCAGGAGTGATGTTAAAGAATATAATTTATTAGGAACTACACAAGTATACAACGCACAGTACAACAAAACCAAACCTCCAACTAATGTCAGTATGTTCAGGAACACAGACAGGCGTAGTCAGGCTGGAGAGGTAGAGTGGTCAGGCAGGCCGGGTCAGGAACAATCGGGCAGACAAGGTACAAACAGAGCAGGCAGGAGAAAGGTCAGGAATAGCCGAGGTCAGTGCAGGCGGAGTTCAATCAGTGTCAGAGTCAAGCAGGGGAAACAGGCAGGCAGGCAGACGACAGGACCAGGTACAGAGGCTCATGGGAAACAAACACCAAGGCACTGACTGCAGGCCTGGCCATTGCTTAAATACACCTCCTGCAATCAGCCTCAGGTGATGGCTTGATTGCAGGAGTGCGATTCTGGCTGCTGAGAGCACCCGCTGGCCAGCACTGGTACTGCAGCCCACAATACAGGTGAGCCCCAGCACCACCTGTGCTGAGCCTATTCCTGACAGCACTACTGTGTGTGGGGGGAAGGGAACAAATGTGTGTGGGGGGGTAGAGGACACTACAGTGAGGGGGAAGAGTACATTACTGGAGGGGGTGATGTAAAAGGTGCAGAGGACACTACTTTGGGGGGGGGGGGTCAGAGGATACTACTGTGGGGGGGAGTAATTTGAAGTGGGGCAGAGGACACTTCTGTGACACACTATGTGTTCTTCATACTGTCTTTTTATTGGGGGCTTGTTTTAACCCCCCCTGGGGATCTTTGACTTCATGTGGTGGCCAAATCTAGAGGGGTGCTCCCCCAAATTTCAGTTATGCCCGTCCCCCCCAGGTTGCTGTTGATACTGTGCTCTGAGCTCCTCCTCCCTGCACTGCCATACCGGGTTCCCTAGGTCCTACCAGACACAGCCTTCTCACACCTTTCCCGTGAACCATCACAAAGGCAGGTTCTGCAGCTGCACTATTCACAGGCTGAACTCCGCTCTTATTGTGGGTTGTTGCTCCACTCATCAGCTATCGGCTATATGGGATGGAGAAGCTCTGCTAAGTGTGCTGAAATGGAAGGACAGGGCTAGGGTTATTTTGGTTGGACTCATGACTATATTTACAGAAATGCACCCAAGTCAGTTTTTCCTGCTACACTTTTTCCTGCCTATGACAGCATTAACCCTATTCCGTAAATATCACCTGCCGCCCTACCCGCAATAACAGCAGCTGCAAATGCAGCAGCTGGGATCTGCTTTCCTGGGCTGCAATGTGTAGTGTGTATACACATCAGGCTCCTCCTTCAGCATTCTGCCTTGACCGGAGGATTGTCAAACTCCTTTCTCTCCTACTTTTCCTGCTATACACGGCCCTGGAAACAGATGAATTAAAGCAGACAACCCCTTTCTCTACATTCCCTTTATTGCAGGTAAACATACACTGGGCTAGTGTGCTGTGCAAACCCTGTCATGACCTCTTTGTACTGTGCATACAAAAGGGTTCATAGGGGACACTAAAGAAACAAAGAAACTATCTATACCTTTTTGGTATAAAAATACTAGTATTAGGGCTCATACACATGTGATGTGCTTCCTGAAGAACAAGCAACATTGAGTCACTTTTTAGGGGGCAGTTGACAGGCAATGAATGGACTTTGGAGACAGAAAGTGGGGGACAAGGGTTGGGCTGGACATTGGAGAAACAAAAATGGGGGTGAACGGGACTAAAATTTGGGAAAACAGGAAAATTGGGGGGGCTAAACATTGAAAATACAGAAACGTGAAGGTGGGCTGGAATATGTGGGGATAAAGAAATGGCCAGTAGACTTTAGAAAGAAAAAAAAAAGACGTGCAGGGATGGCAGGACTATGGAGAGACAGAAAATTAGGGGGGTTGGACTTTGGAGGGACAGAAAAACAGGGAGAAGGGGGCTGAAATTTCACAGAAAGGTGGGGGAGGGCTATACTTTGCAGAGACAAAAAATGGGAGAAAGAGGGAGCTAGATTTTCAGGAGATAGAAAAACAGTGGGCTGGACTTTGGAGTGAGAGAAAAAAGGAGGATGGGGGCTGGACTTTGGAGAGACAAACAAAGGATGAAGGGCTAGGGGGCTGAATGTTGGAAAGAGAAAAAAAAGGGGGATAGGGGGGCTGGACTTTGGGGGGACAAATAAAAAGGGGGGAGGAGGCTTGAATTTGGAGAGGCAAAAAAAAGATGTGTTACCTAGTTCATGTGTTTGCAAGATTACATTAGAAGTGTATCAGTTCTTTACTGCACCTCCAGATCGGATAATTTCTGCTGGAAAGGATCTACTGTTAAATTAGGGTTCTATTGTTGCTGGCTGCTGGATAGTCTATTGATGCTGTCTTCTGTGAAATCTGCTCTTGCTGCCGGGGGTCTTTTATTGCCTGGGGTGGAATCTATTGTTGCTGAGGGAATCTATTGTTCCTGCACCTATTCTCTGAAAAAAAAGCCCTGTTTAAGATCATTGACCACTTTACAGGAGCTCAAGTGCTTATGATAAGATCTGAGAATACTGAGACCAAATATAATTTTTAACACTCTGTCATGACATGTGCTTTTGTCTGAACTTACATTAAAAACTTCTTTAACAAATTGAGGCCTACTTAGTAAGCAGCAACTGTTGAGGCAATAAACACTTTGGTCAGTAGTATGTGTAGCACTACCCCATTAGGAGTCACTAGAGATTTGGGTCCCTTTATAGTCCCTCACAGCCAGGCAACAGGCATTTTCCATTGACTTGCTTTCAGAATCAGTAAACAGTACTTGAGCTTGGTTTTATGTTTTATTAGGGGATATTAAACTTGGATGGGGTAAGGGGTGTATGGGATGCCCAATGGAACTGCAAACTGAGGAAAAAATCGTTAACAATTATGTACAAGTCTTCACACAGCAAAAACTCTTCTTAGAGAGCTCTCCAGCCTCTCCTGGTGTACCACCCTAGACCCCATATAATCCTCTTCTTATCTAGCTGCTTGAGGGAATCCCTGAGCAAGGGAATCCGGTGCCTGACAACTTAAATGAAATAGTCCCGAGTAAGGAGCTAATCAGGTTTCCCACCAGAGTGTACTTTTTCTCTTACTGGCCGAAGGGGTGTAGGACTACTCACTCAGTCTCAGTCCTGCAAGCAGATTTAGGTAGGTAGCTGCCTTCAGGCCTTCTGCTGGGCTGGGAAGGATGATGATCATATGAAGTCATTTATTATCAACTAGTTGTTTGGCTCCTTTTTAAATCATAATGATAACAGAAATCACCCAAATGGCCATGATCAAAAGTTTACATACCCTGGAATGTTTGTCCTTGGTACAGACACACAAGGTGACACACACGGGTTAAAATGCAAATTAGAGGTCAATGCCCCACATCTGTGGCTTTTTAATTAGTGCAATTAGTGTCAGTGTATAACTAGTCAATAAGTTTGTTGGCTCTTACGTGGAAGCAATGACTAGGCTGGATACTGGGTAGAGATGGGCGAATCGAAGTAGGCGAAGTGGAATTCGTTTCGAATATTGGGAAAATTTCGATTCGCGTCGAATCCGAAAATAAGCAGACTTCGGATGCGCGAATCAAAATTTTTCATAAAATGGCGGCGACATGTGCGGCAACGGAGCGGGGATGTCTGGGAAGGCGCGCAGACAAGGCGCGCTGACCCATAATGCATTCATTCATGACATGTGATCGCATTAGCCAATCAGCAGCCAGCCAGCCAGCACAGTGTAATGGTCGAGCTATAAATAGCGGCCATTTTAGAATTCTCCATTTGCCTCCAGTCATTCGACAGAGGCAGACCTGGCTGTATGCAGGGAGAGAGTTAGGGACACAGAAACGTTACTTAGGGACGGAGAAACGTTAGTTAGGGCCACAGAATCGTTACTTAGGGCCATAGAAACGTTACATAGGGCCACAGAAACGTTTACTTAGGGCCACAGAATCGTTAGTTAGGGCCACAGAAACGTTACTTAGGGACACAGAATTGTTACTCGGGGACAGACAGAATTGTTACTGAGGGATACAGAATTGTTACTGAGGGCCACAGAATCGTTACTTAGGGCCACAGAAACGTTACTTAGGGCCACAGAATTGTTACTTAGGGACAGACACAGAATTGTTACTGAGGGACACAGATTTGTTACTGAGGGCCACAGAATCGTTACTTAGGGCCACAGAATTGTTACTTAGGGACAGACACAGAATTGTTACTGAGGGACACAGATTTGTTACTGAGGGCCACAGAATCGTTACTTAGGGCCACAGAAACGTTACTTAGGGCCACAGAATTGTTACTTAGGGACAGACACAGAATTGTTATTGAGGGACACAGAATTGTTACTGAGGGCCGCAGAACCGTTACTTAGGGCCACAGAAACGTTACTTAGGGCCACAGAATTGTTACTTAGGGACAGACACAGAATTGTTACTGAGGGCCACAGAATCGTTACTTAGGGCCACAGAATTGTTACTTGGGGATAGACACAGAATTGTTACTGAGGGACACAGATTTGTTACTGAGGGCCACAGAATCGTTACTTAAGGCCACAGAAACGTTACTTAGGGCCACAGAAACGTTACTTAGGGCCAAAGAATTGTTACTTAGGGACAGACACAGAATTGTTATTGAGGGACACAGAATTGTTACTGAGGGCCACAGAACCGTTACTTAGGGCCACAGAAACGTTACTTAGGGCCACAGAATTTTTACTTAGGGACAGACACAGAATTGTTACTGAGGGACACAGATTTGTTACTGAGGGCCACAGAAACGTTACTTAGGGCCACAGAAACGTTACTTAGGGCCACAGAATCGTTAGTTAGGGCCACAGAAACGTTACTTAGGGACACAGAATTGTTACTCAGGGACAGACACAGAATTGTTACTGAGGGATACAGAATTGTTACTGAGGGCCACAGAATCGTTACTTAGGGCCACAGAAACGTTACTTAGGGCCACAGAAACGTAACTTAGGGCCACAGAATTGTTACTTAGGGACAGACACAGAATTGTTATTGAGGGACACAGAATTGTTACTGAGGGCCACAGAACCGTTACTTAGGGCCACAGAAACGTTACTTAGGGCCACAGAATTGTTACTTAGGGACAGACACAGAATTGTTACTGAGGAACACAGATTTGTTACTGAGGGCCACAGAAACGTTACTTAGGGCCACAGAAACGTTACTTAGGGCCACAGAATTGTTACTCAGGGACAGACACAGAATTGTTACTGAGGGATACAGAATTGTTACTGAGGGACACAGAACCGTTACTTAGGGCCACAGAAACGTTACTTAGGGCCACAGAATTGTTACTTAGGGACAGACACAGAATTGTTACTGAGGGACACAGATTTTTTACTGAGGGCCACAGAAACGTTACTTAGGGCCACAGAAACGTTACTTAGGGCCACAGAATCGTTACTTAGGGCCACAGAAACGTTACTTAGGGCCACAGAAACTTTACTTAGGGCCACAGAATTGTTACTTAGGGACAGACACAGAATTGTTACTGAGAGACACAGAATTGTTACTTAGGGCCACAGAAACGTTACTTAGGGACACAGAATTGTTACTCAGGGACAGACACAGAATTGTTACTGAGGGATACAGAATTGTTACTGAGGGACACAGAAACGTTACTTAGGGCCACAGAAACGTTACTTAGGGCCACAGAAACGTTACTTAGGTCCACAGAATTGTTACTTAGGGACAGACACAGAATTGTTACTGAGGGACACAGAATTGTTACTGAGGGCCACAGAACCGTTACTTACGGCCACAGAATCGTTACTTAGGGACACAGAAACGTTACTTAGGGCCACAGAATCGTTACTTAGGGCCACAGAAACGTTACTTAGGGCCACAGAAACTTTACTTAGGGCCACAGAATTGTTACTTAGGGACACAGAATTGTTACTCAGGGACAGACACAGAATTGTTACTGAGGGATACAGAATTGTTACTGAGGGCCACAGAATTGTTACTCAGGGACAGACACAGAATTGTTACTGAGGGACACAGAATTGTTACTGAGGGCCACAGAACTGTTACTGAGGGCCACAGAAACGTTACTTAGGGACACAGAAACGTTACTTAGGGACACAGAATTGTTACTCAGGGACAGACACAGAATTGTTACTGAGGGACACAGAATTGTTACTGAGGGCCACAGAACTGTTACTGAGGGCCACAGAACTGTTACTTAGGGCCACAGAAACGTTACTTAGGGCCACAGAAACGTTACTTAGGGCTACAGAAACGTTACTTAGGGCCACAGAATCGTTACTTAGGGCCACAGAAACGTTACTTAGGGCCACAGAAACGTTACTTAGGGACACAGAATTGTTACTCAGGGACAGACACAGAATTGTTACTGAGGGACACAGATTTGTTGCTGAGGGCCACAGAACCGTTACTTAGGGCCACAGAAACGTTACTTAGGGACACAGAATTGTTACTCAGGGACAGACACAGAATTGTTACTGAGGGACACAGAATTGTTACTGAGGGACACAGAATTGTTACTGAGGGAAACAGAATTGTTACTCAGGGACACAGAATTGTTACTCAGGGACACAGAATTGTTACTGAGGGACACAGAATTGTTACTGAGGGACACAGAATTGTTACTCAGGGACACAGAATTGTTACTCAGGGACAGACACAGAATTGTTACTGAGGGACACAGAATTGTTACTGAGGGCCACAGAACTGTTACTTAGGGCCAGAGAAACGTTACTCAGGGACACAGAATTGTTACTCAGGGACAGACACAGAATTGTTACTCAGGGACAGACACAGAATTGTTACTGAGGGACACAGAATTGTTACTGAGGGACACAGAATTGTTACTGAGGGCCACAGAACTGTTACTTAGGGCCACAGAAACGTTACTCAGGGACACAGAATTGTTACTCAGGGACAGACACAGAATTGTTACTCAGGGACACAGAATCGTTTAATTAAAGAGTATGTCAGACAACATGCAGAGGAGTGGCAGAGGAGGCAATGTTTTAGGAGCGAGCAGACGTGGCAGCAGAGGAAGGGGTCGAGGCAGCACTATTCGCAGCCAGAGGCCAGTGCTCCCGGTGTCATCCAGCGGTCGTGTCTCCACCGACAACCCTGCCGTCATCGATTGGTTGGCTCGGTCGTCTTCCTCTTCCCAGGTCACCTCTGACACCTACAGCCAACGGTCGGTGGGTACGTCAGACACAACCGTTAGTTGGCATGGCCCGGGAGCAAGCCCACTGAAATCACGTGTCCTCTACCTGCCCCTGTCCTTTGGTGTTCCCTCACCAAGCGAAGTATCGCATGCTGTGGGCTCAGCCCCACTGTACAGTGAGGAAGAGCTAACAGAGGGCGGTCAGGAACGGGGGGAGACATCCGCCTCTTCAGCAGCCAGGCGAAGAAGTAGTGGCAAGGAGAGTGGCTCGGTAGCCGGTCTAGAGACAGGTCTGTCTCCTGACCCACACGCAGCCGAGGGGGCTAGTAGTGAGGCGGAGACCCTAATTGATGATGATGAGGCTGATCGCACTTGGCAGCCTCGTCGTCATCAGGCTATTGCTTCCGCATCATCAGGAGAAGAGGGTGGCAGCTTGGCAGCGAGCAAAACAGTCGGTGGGTTGCCCAGGAGGCAGCAGGGTCGCAGCAGTGTCAGTGGAGGCAAACGGCCACGGAGTACAGCACCAGCTCCACTGCAGCCTACCACCACGGCCAGTAGTGGTGCCGGTGTGCACGGAGGAAGCAGCAGTCAGCCAGTGAGGAGTATCGGGGGCAAAGTTTCCTACTCGGCGGTGTGGCCAGAAGGAAGTAAACGTAGCCGTATGTCGACTATGTTGCCAGAAAGTCAAGCGTGGCCAGGGGGCCCGTGTTGGGACTACAGCGTTGCGGCAGCATATGCAGCGTCGCCATTTGGTGGCCTGGGAAAACCGTGATAAAGATACGGCGGTTCTGCCCGCCCCAGCCCCCGCTCCATCACCCGCTCCGTTACTTGCTCCGTCACCCGACGTCAATCGCCCTCTATCAGCCAGTCAAGGCTCCAACACCTCTGCTGAGGGGAGTTGTCGCTCGTTGCCATCTTCCGCTCGTTCAGATGCTCCTTCTCCTGCTACTCCTCTTCACGGATTCCGTCAGCAGTCTTTCTTGGAATCCGTTTCCAAGAGACAACAGTTTGCGAGCACGCACCCGACGGTGCAAAAGCTGAACGTCCTCCTGTCCAAGTTGCTGGTGCTGCAGTCCCTCCCTTTCCAAGTGGTGGACTCAGCACCTTTCCGAGAAATGATGGCTTGTGCCGCGCCGCGGTGGAGAGTGCCAAGCCGTCATTTCTTCGCCAAAAAGGCAGTGCCAGCCCTGCATTCACATGTAGAAGAGATGGTGGGCCAGTCTTTGAGCATGTCGGTCTCTGCCAAAGTGCACGGCAGCGCCGACGTGTGGAGCTGTAACTACGGTCAGGGACAGTACATGTCATTTACGGCCCACTGGGTGAACGTGGTGCCGTCACAGCCGCACCAGCAACTTGGACAGGTCACGCCGCTTTTGCCTCCACGTTTGCACGTCCTTGGTCCACAAAAGATGTCCGCCTCTACCACCTCTTCTTCCTTCGTGTCCTCAGCCGCCACCCCCGTGCCAAGTCCCATATCACATGTGCAGGGCGCAACGGTGTCACGCTGTGCTGCACCTGGTATGCCTTGGCGAACGTAGTCAAACAGGGGAGGAACTTCTCAGTGTAATGAACAGAGAAATCGACAGATGGCTGTCTCCGCGCAAACTGAAAATCGGAACCATGTTGACCGACAACGGAAAGAACATGGTGTCTGCTCTGCGTCAAGGAAGGTTGTGCCATGCGCCATGCATGGCTTACGTGTTCAATCTGGTTGTCAAGCGGTTCCTAAAATCCACCATCCCACTGCAAGACATCCTTAAAATGTCACGTAAACTTTGCATGCATTTCAGCCATTCCTACACCGCAAAGCACACCCTCCTTGAGCTGCAGCGGCAGAACGGAATTCCACAGCATCGCCTGATCTGCGACGTTGCAACAAGGTGGAATTCAACCCTACACATGTTAGACCGCCTTTACGAACAGCGAAAGGCCATCACCGATTTCCTGATGTTACAAGCGGATAAAGGTACTCCCCTGTGTAACTTCGATGTCAGCCATTGGCAGCTCATGCGTGACACCTGCCGCTTGCTCAGGCCCTCTGAGGAGGCCACGCTATTCGTGAGTCGGCAGGACTATGGGATGAACGACGTCATTCCTCTGTTGCACGTCCTGGAACAAATGCTGTTAACAATGGCTGGTCAGGGTGCGGTAGACGTGGCGCACAGATCTCAACGCCACATGACCCCTGTGGGGGCAGGACAGGAAGAAGAGGAGGAGGTAGAGGAGGACATTGGTGCTCAGGAATTATTGAGTGAAATGGGTGGTTTTTCCACTCAGCGGACAGGAGTGGAGGAGCAGGAGCATCTGGTAGAGGAGGAGGAGGAGACAGAGGACCCAGACGCACCGTGACAGTATGCTGTGGAGATGGAGGCAGGGAGTCCCTCGCATTCCTTGGCACAAATGGCCCATAGCATGCTCGGTTGCTTGCGTAGCGACAGCCGAATAATAACCATCAGACAGAGGGATGACTTTTGGCTGTCCACCTTGTTGGACCCTCCCTACCGTTCAAAAATGGTGGCCTTTTTCACACCTGCTGAGAGGGAGGCCAAAATAACGTACTATAAAAACCACCTATGTAGTCAGTTGGTCTCTGCCTTTGTGCGCCAACGTCCATCCTCAGACACTGTGGGCCCTGTGCGCTCGCGTTCTGCTGCCATGGCAGCAGGGGAGGGGTGGGGTGGTAGGAGCAGTGGTAGCTCCACCAGCAGCGGCTGCCTCAGTCTGCAGTCGATGATGAGTAGCTTTCTTCACCAGCGCAGTGAGGAAACTACTAACCAGCCGCAGCAGCAGCAGCATCAGGTGGACCTGGAGCAGGACCTCAAACAACAGGCTTGGGCCTACTTGGACAGCACCCTGCCAACCGAGGTAGACAATCCCCTTGACTACTGGGCAACGAAACTTGACCTTTGGCCCCAACTAGCTGAATTTGCCCTTGAAAGGCTGTCATGCCCGGCCAGTAGCGTGGCATCGGAGCGCGTGTTTAGTGCGGCAGGAGGTATTGTAACTCCGCGGAGGACACGACTGTCCACCCAAAGTGTGGAGAGACTCACGTTTGTGAAAATGAATCAGGCGTGGATTAGTCTGGATTTCAAACCACCAGTTCCTGACACAACTGACTAAATCCGCCATGAATCATGCCCCTGCCATGTGCCACTTTCACGTCTCCTCACACTGCTGGTGTGTTCCATTTTTTGTCATAGGGTGCTGGCAGATTACGGGCCTCCCATAGCTGCTGCCAGGCCCCTAATCTGCCATGGGCCCCTGTACCGCCTCCTCATGCTGCTGCCAGGTCCACAGTGTCTCATGCCATGTGCCACTTTCAGGTCTCCTCACACTGCTGATGTGTTCAATTTTTTGACATAGGGTTCTGGCAGATTACGGGCCTCCCATAGCTGCTGCCAGGCCCCTAATCTGCCATGGGCCCCTATACCGCCTCCTCATGCTGCTGCCAAGTCCAGAGTCTCTCATGGGTCCCTGTACGGCGTCCCATTGCTGCTGTCTCCATCGCCACACTCTGCCATGTGCCACTTTCAGGTCTCCTCACACACTGCTGGTGTGTTCAATTTTTTGACATAGGGTGCTGGCAGATTACGGGCCTCCCATAGCTGCTGCCAGGCCCCTAATCTGCCATGGGCCCCTGTATCGCCTCCTCATGCTGCTGCCAGGTCCACAGTGTCTCATGCCATGTGCTACTTTCAGGTCTCCTCACACTGCTGGTGTGTTCAATTTTTTGACATAGGGTGCTGGCAGATTACGGGCCTCCCATAGCTGCTGCCAGGCCCCTAATCTGCCATGGGCCCCTATACCGCCTCCTCATGCTGCTGCCAGGTCCAGAGTCTCTCATGGGTCTTTGTACGGCCTCCCATTGCTGCTGTCTCCATCGCCACACTCTTCCATGTGCCACTTTCAGGTCTCCTCACACTGCTGGTGTGTTCCATTTTTTGTCATAGGGTGCTGGCAGATTACGGGCCTCCCATAGCTGCTGCCAGGCCCCTAATCTTCCATGGGCCCCTGTACCGCCTCCTCATGCTGCTGCCAGGTCCACAGTGTCTCATGCCATGTGCCACTTTCAGGTCTCCTCACACTGCTGGTGTGTTCAATTTTTTGACATAGGGTGCTGGCAGATTACGGGCCTCCCATAGCTGCTGCCAGGCCCCTAATCTGCCATGGGCCCCTATACCGCCTCCTCATGCTGCTGCCAAGTCCAGAGTCTCTCATGGGTCCCTGTACGGCGTCCCATTGCTGCTGTCTCCATCGCCACACTCTGCCATGTGCCACTTTCAGGTCTCCTCACACACTGCTGGTGTGTTCAATTTTTTGACATAGGGTGCTGGCAGATTACGGGCCTCCCATAGCTGCTGCCAGGCCCCTAATCTGCCATGGGCCCCTGTACCGCCTCCTCATGCTGCTGCCAGGTCCACAGTGTCTCATGCCATGTGCCACTTTCAGGTCTCCTCACACTGCTGGTGTGTTCAATTTTTTGACATAGGGTGCTGGCAGATTACGGGCCTCCCATAGCTGCTGCCAGGCCCCTAATCTGCCATGGGCCCCTATACCGCCTCCTCATGCTGCTGCCAAGTCCAGAGTCTCTCATGGGTCCCTGTACGGCGTCCCATTGCTGCTGTCTCCATCGCCACACTCTGCCATGTGCCACTTTCAGGTCTCCTCACACACTGCTGGTGTGTTCAATTTTTTGACATAGGGTGCTGGCAGATTACGGGCCTCCCATAGCTGCTGCCAGGCCCCTAATCTGCCATGGGCCCCTATACCGCCTCCTCATGCTGCTGCCAAGTCCAGAGTCTCTCATGGGTCCCTGTACGGCGTCCCATTGCTGCTGTCTCCATCGCCACACTCTGCCATGTGCCACTTTCAGGTCTCCTCACACACTGCTGGTGTGTTCAATTTTTTGACATAGGGTGCTGGCAGATTACGGGCCTCCCATAGCTGCTGCCAGGCCCCTAATCTGCCATGGGCCCCTATACCGCCTCCTCATGCTGCTGCCAAGTCCAGAGTCTCTCATGGGTCCCTGTACGGCGTCCCATTGCTGCTGTCTCCATCGCCACACTCTGCCATGTGCCACTTTCAGGTCTCCTCACACACTGCTGGTGTGTTCAATTTTTTGACATAGGGTGCTGGCAGATTACGGGCCTCCCATAGCTGCTGCCAGGCCCCTAATCTGCCATGGGCCCCTGTACCGCCTCCTCATGCTGCTGCCAGGTCCACAGTGTCTCATGCCATGTGCAACTTTCAGGTCTCCTCACACTGCTGGTGTGTTCCATTTTTTGTCATAGGGTGCTGGCAGATTACGGGCCTCCCATAGCTGCTGCCAGGCCCCTAATCTGCCATGGGCCCCTATACCGCCTCCTCATGCTGCTGCCAAGTCCAGAGTCTGTCATGGGTCCCTGTACGGCCTCCCATTGCTGCTGTCTCCATCGCCACACTCTGCCATGTGCCACTTTCAGGTCTCCTCACACACTGCTGGTGTGTTCAATTTTTTGACATAGGGTGCTGGCAGATTACGGGCCTCCCATAGCTGCTGCCAGGCCCCTAATCTGCCATGGGCCCCTATACCGCCTCCTCATGCTGCTGCCAGGTCCACAGTGTCTCATGCCATGTGCCACTTTCAGGTCTCCTCACACTGCTGGTGTGTTAAATTTTTTGACATAGGGTGCTGGCAGATTACGGGCCTCCCATAGCTGCTGCCAGGCCCCTAATCTGCCATGGGCCCCTATACCGCCTCCTCATGCTGCTGCCAGGTCCAGAGTCTCTCATGGGTCCCTGTACGGCCTCCCATTGCTGCTGTCTCCATCGCCACACTCTGCCATGTGCCACTTTCAGATCTCCTCACACTGCTGGTGTGTTACATTTTTTGTCATAGGGTGCTGGCAGATTACGGGCCTCCCATTGCTGCTGCCAGGCCCGTAATCTGCCATGGGCCCCCGTACCGACTCCTCATGCTGTGACGTTGCAACAAGGTGGAATTCAACCCTACATATGTTAGACCGCCTTTACGAACAGCGAAAGGCCATCACAGATTTCCTGATGTTAAAAGCGGATAAAGGTACTCCCTGTGTAACTTAGATGTCAGCCATTGGCAGCTCATGCGTGACACCTGCGCTTGCTCAGGCCCTTTGAGGAGGCCACGCTATTCGTGAGTCGGCAGGACTATGGGATGAATGACGTCATTCCTCTGTTGCACGTCCTGGAACAAATGCTGTTAACAATGGCTGGTCAGGGTGCGGTAGACGTGGCGCACAGATCTCAACGCCACATGACCCCTGTGGGGGCAGGACAGGAAGAAGAGGAGGAGGTAGAGGAGGACATTGGTGCTCAGGAATTATTGAGTGAAATGGGTGGTTTTTCCACTCAGCGGACAGGAGTGGAGGAGCAGGAGCATCTGGTAGAGGAGGAGGAAGAGGAGACAGAGGACCCAGACGCACCGTGGCAGTATGCTGTGGAGATGGAGGCAGGGAGTCCCTCGCATTCCTTGGCACAAATGGCCCATAGCATGCTCGCTTGCTTGCGTACCGACAGCCGAATAATAACCATCAGACAGAGGGATGACTTTTGGCTGTCCACCTTGTTGGACCCTCGCTACCGTTCAAAAATGGTGGCCTTTTTCACACCTGCTGAGAGGGAGGCCAAAATAACGTACTATAAAAACCACCTATGTAGTCAGCTGGTCTCTGCCTTTCTGCGCCAACGTCCATCCTCAGACACTGTGGGCC
This sequence comes from Staurois parvus, assembly GCF_062004578.1. Classification (NCBI taxonomy): domain Eukaryota; kingdom Metazoa; phylum Chordata; class Amphibia; order Anura; family Ranidae; genus Staurois; species Staurois parvus. The sequence goes on from NW_028317882.1 coordinate 14,537,956, forward strand.
CTGTGCGCTCGCGTTCCGCTGCCATGGCAGCAGGGGAGGGGTGGGGTGGTAGGAGCAGTGGCAGCTCCACCAGCAGCAGCTGCCTCAGTCTGCAGTCGATGATGAGTAGCTTTCTTCACCAGCGCAGTGAGGAAACTACTAACCAGCCGCAGCAGCAGCAGCAGCAGCATCAGGTGGACCTGGAGCAGGACCTCAAACAACAGGCTTAGGCCTACTTGGACAGCACCCTGCCAACCGAGGTAGACAATCCCCTTGACTACTGGGCAACGAAACTTGACCTTTGGCCCCAACTAGCTGAATTTGCCCTTGAAAGGCTGTCATGCCCGGCCAGTAGCGTGGCATCGGAGCGCGTGTTTAGTGCGGCAGGAGGTATTGTAACTCCACGGAGGACACGACTATCCACCCAAAGTGTGGAGAGACTCACGTTTGTGAAAATGAATCAGGCGTGGATTAGTCTGGATTTCAAACCACCAGTTCCTGACACAACTGACTAAATCCGCCATGAATCATGCCCCGAACATGTGCCACTTTCAGGTCTCCTCACACTGCTGGTGTGTTCCATTTTTTGTCATAGGGTGCTGGCAGATTACGGGCCTCCCATAGCTGCTGCCTGGCCCCTAATCTGCCATGGGCCCCTATACCGCCTCCTCATGCTGCTGCCAAGTCCAGAGTCTCTCATGGGTCCCTGTACGGCCTCCCATTGCTGCTGTCTCCATCGCCACACTCTGCCATGTGCCACTTTCAGGTCTCCTCACACTGCTGGTGTGTTCCATTTTTTGTCATAGGGTGCTGGCAGATTACGGGCCTCCCATAGCTGCTGCCAGGCCCCTAATCTGCCATGGGCCCCCGTACCGACTCCTCATGCTGCTGCCAGGCCCGTAATCTGTCATGGGCCCCTGTACCGCCTCCTCATGCTGCTGCCAGGTCCAGAGTGTGTCATGGGTCCCTGTACGGCCTCCCATTGCTGCTGTCTCCATCGCCACACTCTGCCATGTGCCACTTTCAGGTCTCCTCACACTGCTGGTGGTTTCCATTTTTGTCATAGGGTGCTGTATGGCCTCCCATTGCTGCTGCCTCCACCGCCACACTGTGGCTCCACACTCTGGTTTTGGCCCCGTGACTGCCCAAATGAGTGAAGTGTGCGGTGATTCTAAGATCGACGGCACTCATCTGCATGTCATACTGACTGTCAGTATTATTTCTCTTCCCCAGCAGACTCCAAGGGCATTTAAATTAAAGGTACAGTGTTCTGCACTAATATAAAGGCTCTCTGAAGCCTAGAAACACCCTTTTATAAGTTAAATTCGCAGCGAATATATTCGACTCGAATCGAAATTTTTCCACGAATTCGCCGAATCAGTCGAATCGAATTTTTGAATACTTCACTCATCTCTAATACTGAGCCATGGGGATCAGAAAAGAACTGTCAAAATTCCTGCGTAACAAGGTAAAGGAACTTTATAAAGATGGAAAAGGACATAAAAAGATGTCCAAAGCTTTGCATATGCTAGTTATCACTTCCACTAAGAAGTAGAAAATCAGGGACCTCTTGATACCAAGCCAAGCTAACACCCCAGATCATCCCCCAGATTCTTAAAATCAAATACACACAGAAATGCTGTCATTGGGAGGATAGAAATGTATGCATTTTTAAGGTACCTCAATATAGCATATTCCCTATGGCTGCAGTCTGATTCGTGTTTGTGTTTCACCAGGCTAGGCATTTCAAAAGGACTTTTAATATTCTATATGGAAAGTGATTATAAAAGTCTTCCAAATGTAAGCAAGCTGCAGAAAGCCAGTCTGTAAGGCTTAGTTTACATGGGCAACAAAGGGGCAGTGAAAACAGGCAGTTGATCTGTGTTCATCCCGATTTAACATTGATGGTGGACATACAGCATCTGTACATTGTTGTGGTAAACATTGTGCCGAGTATTGCATGAATAACTATTTATTTCCTTGCGTTGTCATCTGTTAGACATACTGCTTTCAGGATTATACAATCTCCTTGTATAATGTATAGCTATAAACACCTACTGCTGGTAAGTGTTGCATAGAACAAAGAATAAAGTATGGATCATGTTTTTAAAGCATTTGTATTGTAATTAGCAAATATATGGAGTAATTACAAGAAAGCATTCTTAATTCTTCCAAACAGGGGAGCCACTTCTGCTGTTTTCAGATGCGAGGAGAAAGGGACACAAAAACCTTATGCTGCAAAAATTATTAAAAAGACTGTAAGTATGCATGGATATAGCATCAATAATTATAAATATATATTACATTATAATACACGTTTGTAGTATGATTTCTTATGCGCTAACAACATCTTCTCCATGAATTGTCTACACCAATGGTACCCAACTCTCATGACAGGGGGCCTCAAGTATGGTCCCTGATGGCACCAAAGGATCACGCATAATATTCAGCGAATGTAATGATACAGGACACTTTTTCAGACTGTAGACTTGCAACAGGTGATGGTCAGAGACTGCAGGCATGCTGCAAGAGCTGGTCATAGTCAGCTATGGCAACATGCTATAGAAGCTTTGGAAACTGGGGATATGCTTAGACTGGAAATCCCAGAGGGACCCTCTGCACACTGTTAATTACCCTTTCCAGCAAACGTTGCAATGAAAATAGGTAATTTTAGTTCACACATATTGCAATCCATGTTTAAGCTGGCCAACTGCATCAAAATAATCCCTCTATGGTCAATCCTACTCTGCTCTGCAAATGCTACTGTGGATACAAAGCCAACCTGGGGCAAACAGACACAAAGTGGGGGAGAGATACTAGGTTTATGTCTGGCTACTGACCTGCTATGCAACAAAAACAAGATATACCTGTGCTCAAATCCCAATAGTTTGTACATGCATTTATCTATCAGGTGCTAAAGGTATGTAGCCACACATTAACACTAGAAATCCCAGAGGAACCCTCTGCACACTGCTATTACCCTTACCAGCAAACATTGCAATAAAAATAGAGATTTTTAGTTCAAACACATTGCAATACAAATTTAAGCTGGCCAACTGCGTTTGAGCTGTGAAAATGTGGAATAGACTCCCTCAAGAGTTGTTTCTGGCCAGCTCTGTGGATTGCTTTAAAAAAAGGCCTGGATTCTTTCTTAGGTACACAGAATATAACTGGATACTAACATTTATAGGTAAAGTTGATCCAGGGAATATACGATTGCCTCTCGGGGGGATCAGGAAGGTTTTTTTTTCCCTGCAGGAGCAAATTGGATCATGCATTGCTGGGTTTTTGCCTTCCTCTGGATCAACTGTGGGTATAGGATTATAGCCAGACTAACTATGTAACTAAGTAACCAACAATGGGGCACTATTCCTCCCACTGATACTAATGATGGGGCACTATTCCTCCCACTGACAACAACAATGGGGCAGTATTCCTCCCACTGACACAAATGATGGGACAATATTCCTCCCACTGATACAAACAATGGGGCACTATTCCTCCCACTGACACCAACAATGGGGCACTATTCCACCCACTGACACCAATGATGGGGCACTATTCCTCTCACTGACACCAAAGATGGGACACTATTCCCCCCTATAATACCAAATATGAGGCATTTTCTACTCCCACTGGCCGCAGTCCGGCCCTCCTAATATCTGAAGGACAGTAAACAGGCCCTTTGTTCAGCAAGTTCGGAGACCCCTGTTCTAGAGTCTACAGGTGAGGCAAAGCAAGAAATGTAATATTTCCTTTTACAGCGTTTATAATACCAGTGTATTACGTTGTGTGATGGGGAAACAGCTCTCATTGTTGGAACACTGTTTGTGTGCAGTAAATTATGGTGTGGAGTAAATTGATGTTTTGACTGACATTCTGCGGTTTAGCCACAAGATGTCCCTGTTTTTCTAACACAGGCTGAGACTGCATAGATATTTGTATATTCATGAAGAGGTGGGGTTTTTTAGTGAACAGGAAGAGGAGACTGCAGCCATGTTTTGGACAATGCTGAATGCAGGAGCCATGTTCTGGAGAATGCTGAATGAAGGGGCCGTGTGAGCTGCAGCTGGGTGAAGCTGATGAGATTGCTGCCAGGAAGCTAATGAGAGCCGAGGAACAACGCAGCATACACTACAATATCACAGGCCTGTTGGAGAGACATTTGTTCTGTTCAGAGTCACCAGCGGATGCAAAGCAGACCCGGGTCGGTAAGATCGTGCACGCACCTCATTTCAGTGTTGGCGCCTTGAGACTGAATCCAGGCCTATAGTTAGTTAGTTAGTTAGGGTCTCTGTTTGTGTCAGGCCACAAGTGTTGTTACTGTTTATTGGAAGGACTCCACAACTTAAAGTGACATTTCACATTGGAGAGCTGATAAAATCCTACAAACTCAAGCCAGACTGGCGGTTTGCTCAGAAGGAATACTCAGGCATGTGCTACAGGACCAGTTATGGGAGGGGGAATACTGTAGATTTGTGTAAGATTGTAAGCTGTTGTGCTGCACCGCAGGCTAGCCCATACCGTACACCCATACACTGATTCCTGCTCTTTTAGGGTAATAACAGGTAAGGTGTGGCAGCTTATTTGTGCCCGCCAGTAGGTAAATTACTTCACTTTCTACCTTCATCCATCAGAAGGCGCCGTGCTGTGCAGCACAAGGGTCTCAGCCTTTGGGCTGGGTGTATGTAAATTTATTGTATGTTTCCAGCATTTGTGGTTGTGTTTATTTGCCACATCTAAGTAAAATTCTGTTGTGGCAAAAGCTGGTGTTGAGGTTGCTTTCATTGTTCGTGACTTCACTGTATCCTGGGGAGCCCACGCCGGTACACGGCTTACAACGTTTTTCAGTGTGTATAATTATAATTTACAGGATCAGGTTTCCACTGGAAAAGGAGTTTGCTTGCTGGCAACGAGAGGAGTTTACACACATTTTCTAAAGAATAAAAGATAATTGATGGAGTGATTGCTTATGTCTTTACTACATCTACGCTGCACTGAAGTTTAACAATGACTGCTTTGAAATGTGTATGTTGTGAATTGTGCACCAAAGACCTTATTACTTGCCTGCTACCTTCAGTCCATTTACTAAATTTCTTTGGATTAAGATATCAAAAATGAGCGGCATGCTGGTGCATGAATGAAACCTCACGATCAGTGGAGTGTTTGTACTACTGAACTCTCATAAATGAAGGCAGAAGGGAAGCAGTGCTGATCTAGCTTTCTGCCCATGAGCATACACTAGGGTGAACATTAACAATGAACTCAGCATGCAGCTGGACAGGGAATATTCTTTTCCTTTATTAAGAAATTTAGGAGGCAGAATACATACAGTTAAAGCAGAGACCCCTATACAGAAGGCGAGAAAACTGCGGTATACCAGTTGATTCTATCGTTTTCTGGATAAACTGCATAAATGTTACTTTTATCCTACATAATCCCAAAAAAATGGTTGCTATCTGAATAAACAATTATGCATTTAGAGACAAGGATCTTTGAGACATATGTAAACAGAAGTGCGAGCGCCTTAAAATATATATAGAAAGCTGCTATGCACAAAAAGGTAACCAATATCACCTTGAATCATAAATTGTATATAGAAAGGTGTGGCGCTAAAATAATCATAATACCAATAAATCAATAAAATCAATTAATAATATCCAATACAAATAAAATGAAACAAGGGTAAAAATAGTTCCAGTAGAAAATTAAGTAGTTAAGGGTGACTCTTGTGCCCTGGTAACTCTGGACCCGGTGTCAGTGCAATAATGGTGTAAGTAATGCGCACTCACCGGACACGCATGTATAATGCACCTTATATTAATAATCCAGATGTCATCAGAAAGGAGGGGGTCAGGAACTAGAAGGTCTTCCCTCTAAGGGATGGTAGTTCGTCAGACAGGATCCTTTAGGACTTTACAGGTGATCCACGTCCACCGGGGTTCCCCTTTAAAGAACCTGGTATTGTTCCCTGGGTAGGCAGATATCCACTACAGATATGATGATCCATCCTGAGGAAGTGAATCTGAAAATTTAGAGAGCTCCACCAGGGGGCTGGAACAAGGATACGCCCATAGTGTAGTAGGTATTGACAATTTTTAGTTAAACATTGTGATCAGATGCATCAAAAGGGTAAAATCAGCAAACAGTGATCTATCAGGACTAACTGTCTGATTTTTAAAGATGGCCGCTGGAGCTCCACGTTGCTCCGGCGGCGTGACGTCACGGTGTGATGTGGCTCCTCCTGACGCGTATCATGCTCAAGCACATCTTCAGAGGGGGGTTGCCAAAATTTGGATCACCTGTAAAGCCCTAAAGAATACTGTCTGACAACCCACCATCCCTTAGAGGGAAGACCTTCTAGTTCCTGACCCCCTCCTTTCTGATGACATCTGGATTATTAATATAAGGTACATTATACATGCGCGTCCGGTGAGTGCGCATTACTTACACCATTATTGCACTGACACCGGGTCCAGAGTTACCAGAGCGCAAGAGTCACCTTTAACTACTTAATTTTCTGCTGGAACTATTTTTACCCTTGTTTCATTTTATTTGTATTGGATATTATTCATTGATTTTATTGATTTCTTGGTATTATTATTATGATTATTTTAGCGCTGCACCTTTCTATATACAATCTTTGAGACATGTATTTATATTTGTGTATTTGCATTCTGTGTATTTTGTATATTTGTGTATTTGCATTCTGTACAGCTCCTCATTCAAGAGTATTAGTCTAGGTTTACACCTATGCAGGTTTCGTATGAGCCATTTCTGCATTGCGTTTTGCATTTTTGCACTTGTGTTTTTGCCGTGTTTTTGGTGCGTTTTATTTATTTATTTTTTTCATTTTTTTTCTTCTTGCTAGGCAGATTCAAAATGTAAAACGCATCAAAAAGTCATCAAAAATGCAAAACATGCTTCTCTGCAGCATCTCCACTGAAATCTTTTTACATTTAACAAAATCCCTGACCCTTTCCAAAAAATGCACCAGGTGAAAACACGGAGATGTGAACCTGTCCCATAGGAAATCATGTTAAATGGACTGTACTGCGTTTCTGCAAAACACTGCAGAAACACTTAGCTGTGAACCTAGGATTATAGGGGTTTTATTACAGATGGATACATCCTTTTATGGTTTCCTAATCATTATTTTTTTTAAATTTGTGATTCATTTTTTAGATTGACAAAAAAATTGTAAGAACCGAAATAGGAGTCCTGCTGCGCCTGTCACACCCTAACATTGTAAGTAAGACTTTTTTTCAATAATATACCAAACAAAATGGAGTTGTGATGTATAGCAAAGGTCCTGTTGGTTGAGCCACATTTTTACTGCCATTCACTCCTGCCTAACCTGCAATGGCAGTACATAGGAGTGTACACATTCCATGGACATTGTAGTGTGGAAATACTTATCTGCAGTACTGCCCACCAAAATGAGACCCACTGACCTGGACGAGGCTTTGCAGCAACCACCCCACCAATGGATACCCTAGGTCATTCTGTGGGTTTTTATCCTGCCCTTCTGGCTTGACCTATTGAGGCTCCATTCACACTTGTGTGACTTCAAAATGTTGCTATTTTCATTGTGACTTTACAGTGTGACTTGATGCGACTTTGGATGAGTGCAACTTTGGTGCTACTTTGGCTTTGACCAAGGATGATTGTTTGTGCTCTAAAAAGTTGAACACAAGTCGCATGTATATCATTCAGGTGCGACTTTCATGCAACTTTGGAGGGTTTACATTGAAGTATGGCCCTCAAGTCATGTGAAAGCCAGACCAAAGTAGTGCAGGAAATACTTTCAAGCCGCTACAACTTGAAGTCGAACAGATATGAATGGTACTCATTGGGAAACATGGGGTGTGACTTGTCATGCAACTTTGAACCCCCAAAGTCGCATGACAAGTCACACAAGTGTGAATGGGCTCTCTCGAGGTCCACCACCACTCAAATCTCATGCTTCTATTTAGGCTTTTGCACAGGGTGCTTCTCATATATCCCCACCTATACAAACACCAGTGACTCCTTGGTTCATTTGACTCTCCAAAAACTAATTGTTTAAGCCAGTGGGGATATTCCCCTTTCATTTTGCAAGCAAAAGGTTGTTTTTCTTGTTGCCATCATCTCACCAAGATATGTTTCTGAGCTAGCTGCCTTGTCTTGTAAAGAACTAATTCTGATCTTAGACAAGGACAAGGCTGTCTTGAAAATTAGAACCTCCTCTCTTCCTATATTAGTTGCTGCCTTTCACCTCAAACAAGACAGTGATTTCCACCCCTTTTGTATTTGTGATCTACTCCTAATACTGCCTTTCTTCAAAACTGAAGCAAGCTAGGAGTGAGTCAGGGTCATATTTAACCAACTCAATACTGGGCATTTTACCCCCTTCCTCCCCAGGCAATTTTTCAGGTTTCAGCGCTCTCACACTTTGAATGACAATTGCGCGGTCATACAACATTGTACCCAAACTAAAATTTTATTATTTTCTTCACACAACTAGAGCTTTCTTTTGGTGGTATTTAATCACCGCCGGGGTTTTTATTTTTTGCTAAATTAACAAAAAAAGACCGAAAATTTGGAAAAAAACACGTTTTTCTTTGTTTCTGTTATAAAAGTTTGCAAATAAATAATTGTTCTTCATACATTTAGGCCAAGATGTATTCTACTACATGTCTTTGGTGAAAATAATCCAAATTAGGATGTATTTTTTAGTTTGTAGGAAAGTTATAGAGTTCACAAACTATGGTATAGATCTGAATATTGATCAATCCTGAAGTACTGACAGCCAATCTAATTTCTTGAGGTCCAAGAATGTCAGAACAGTACAGATATCCCTCAAATGACCCCTTTTTGCAAAGTAGACAGTCCAACATACTTCATAAGAGGCATAGCAAGTTTTTTGAAGTTGTATTTTTTTGTTTTTTTCGGAAAATTAAAAAATAAAAAAAATTATTTTCACAATTTTTTTTTTACATACTGTCACCAGTGCAGTACAGCGTCATCATATAACTGGCATGGCGGTGATCAGGGACACTGACTGGTGACAGTGTGAAAAAAAAAATATATATATTTTTTTATTATTTTAAATTTTTTATTACATTTGTTTTCTTTTTTTTAAGATTTTTTTTTCATATTTCACTATGTCCAAGGTAGTACAATGTTACCATAGTAACATTGTACTACTTTGGGAAAGTGATCAGTATTTTTTATTTTTTTTTTTTTACACAATTTGCTTATAGCAAAGAATTACTTTGCTATAAGCAAGCATTTACCTGAATGACATCGGTGCATTTACCTGAATGACATCGGTTCATTCAGGGTTTTTTTTTTTTTGTGCTTAGCTGTGATTTGGCCACAGCTAATCACATTACATGTGCATGTGATTAGCTGTGACCATTCACAGCTAGACACTAGTATACAGTGGATGGCATGAATGAAGCCATCCATTGTATACAACTGTCATGTGACCTGCTGTGACACGTCACATGGTACCGGCAACGGGGCCGATACTCAGATCTGTCATCGGCCGTGTCCGAGGTACACGGCCGATGACAGATCATGCCGCTGCGTGGGAGTACGCCATATGGCGGCCTCCCGGAAAGCTAGTGCATTTTTCCGGACGCCATACGGCTATTGGCCGGGCGTCAAATGGTTAATATAGGTTGGACTCTGGGCAAACATTTTTCTTGGCCCCTCAACCCCGTGCAATTTCGCTCTCCACCCCAACATCCCAAAAAACAAACACATAGATTTTAATAATGTAAACATAAAGAACTGGTCCATGCTCACTGACTGGTTGCCAGAGATTACTGCACATCCTTACCGTTCACTAATTGGTCGCTAGAGGTTACTGCACATCCTCACTGCTAACTGATTGGTTGCTGCTTATCATTACCGCTTACTGATTGGTTGTTATGGGTTACTGCTTATCATTACGGCTCACTAATTGGTTTCTAGAGGTTAGAGAACATCATTACTGCTCACTGATTGGTTGCTAAAGGTTACTGCTGGTTCATGCTCATCTGGAATATGCAATTCAATTTTGGTCACCAGTCCTAAGGAATGACTACTTGAATTAGAGTTTAGTGAAGGGCAATAATTTTCATTTTTGTTATATTACACTACAAGCCAGGGAGACCGTACCAATGAGATAATACTCTGGGTCTGGGTCTTTTTTTCCACTTTCCAGTAAAAAATAAGGAAAGCATGAAGAAAAATTAGCAAAATATAATAACACAAATGTCACTGTAAAAATATAAATGTAGCCAACCTTAGGAGTACATGCAGACTAGGAGCAGAAAACAAAAACAATACTTCTGGCAGAAAAAGCGGCAGAAAAAATGCTCATAGTGGCAAGAGTTTAGGAGAGTTAATGGGAGTTAGGCTAGGTTCACTCTGTAGTGGGTGGTTGCAGGTGCGGGAATCGCAGGGAAATTGCATAGTGCTTTTGCTTTTGTTTTGCGCAAAATGCAGGCTGTACAAATGAATGGGCCACAAACCCACTCAGGTATGAACCTAGTCTTAGGATGTAGGGCAGCATACAGAGGTTGGTAGGATGTAGGGCAGTGTGTAGAGGTCAGTAGTATGTAGAGCAGCATACAGAGGTCAGCAGTATGTAGAGCATTGTACAGAGGTCAGTAGGATGTAGAGCAGTGTACAGGGGTCCGTAGGAACTAGAGCTGTGTACAGGGGTCAGTAGTACGTAGGACAGTGTAAAGAGATCAGTAGGATGTAAAGCAGTGTACAGAGGTCAGTAGTATGTAGAGCAGTGTACAGAGGTCAGTAGTATGTAGAGCAGTGTACAGCTGTCAGTAATATGTAAAGCAGCGTACAGAGGTCAGTAGGATGCAGGGCAGCGTACAGAGGTCAGTAGGATGTAGGGCAGTGTACAGGGAACAGCAGGGCAGAAAGCAGGGGATCAGCAGTGCAGAGGACAGGAGTTGACATATAGGGGGGTCAGAAGGGCATAATATGGGGGCTGGGACGGCAAACACCAGGAGAATCGGGAGGATGAAGTACGGGGATTGGGAAGGCACACACCGGCGGGGGCACACACTTGGGGGGTACACAACAGGAGGGCTGGGGGGGCACAAACCAGGGGTGTGGGTATGCACAAGGGGGTCAGGAAGGCACACACCAGGGGGTCAGGAGGGCTTAATATGAGGGCTTGGAGGGCACACACCAGGGGGTCAGGAGGGCTTAATATGGGGGTCGGGAGGGCACACACCAGGGGGGATTCAGGAAGGCACACACAGGGGAGGTTGGGGGGGGCACAAACCAGGGAGGTCAGGATGGCACACGCCAGGGTGCAGTGACAATGATTTAGTGAGCCAAATTTCTCACAGTGCCACATGAAGCTTCCCATTTGTCAGCTAACAGCACTTCTATGCTAAGTTGCAGTAACTCAGAAGACTAAATCAATCAAGCTAATCAATGGTGTGCTGCTTGATGATGCTACCTCTAGCCACACTCACTTGGCTCCCTCTGCTCCGCTCTGTCACACCATCCTTTCCCAGGAGGGAGCGATCCTGGAGGTCAGGCACATCCCCATCCCACCCACTCAAGCAGCAGAAAGCAGAAGGCTCTACTTCTGGAATGTTCCTTAGGTCTGCAGGAGAGCGGCTGGGGGAGCGTGGTAGGGTAGGTACAGTGGACGGAGATCCCAGTCCCAATGTGTCTGGACAGCAATTCTTAATCCTGGTACAGCGATCCGTACGCTTTCCCGACCATGGCTCTGATTTCTGGGACACTGTTTGCTGTAACCAGGGGCGGACTGACAACTCATGGGGCCCCCGGGCAATAGGGGATCATGGGGCCCCCGTGTCCTCGCCCACCCCCAAAAAAGCCTATAAAAAGGTACCAGGGGCATCTCATGGGGCCCCCTACTGACCCTGGGCCCTCGGGCAGTGCCTGAGTGCTCAAATGGTCAGTCTGCCCCTGGCTGTAACTAATAGTCCTCATGCACACTGGATGTTTTTACAGTGGCTGTTTTTGGCTTTTAGTGGTTTTTCTACAGCCAGTAAACTCCCCAACATGTTATCCTAAGTGTCCATGCACACATAGGCTTTAATCAGCGTTATCTGGCAGGGGCGTTTTTTGGCTGGAAAAAAAAACAGAACTAGTGAGTTTTTCAGCTGTAAAAATGCTGTAATGCTGGTAAACACAGCAAAACATGGCAAACCTGCAATCGGAAACAGAAGTTGTCCTCCACCCCTCCCTCCCCATAGTCTTCTGGGACATGTGACAGGTCCCAGAAGACTACGGAACCATTCAGAAAGTGCAGCACTACTCGTACATGTCCAGTGGGCAAGCTGTCACAGCCGGGTGCCCACACTAAGGATGCCGGTGCCAGGGAGAGAAGACGGCCAGTGAAACCAGCCATGGGGAGGACACCGCTGGACCGAGGGACAGGTAAGTGACTGTATTTTAAAAGTCAACAACTACAGTTGTAGCTGCTGACTTTTATTTTTTTTATTCAATTGGAACTTTGCTTTAATTTAGTAAGACACTATAGGTATCATTATTACATGAGGGAAATACAAGTAAAAGAGCTGAAGTGACTGAAGCAGTAATGTTAGGGGCCATCATCTTTCTACTTCCATCACTAATTTAGGAGTCTGATATAGTTCAAGCATGCAATTTGAAAGCTCCAACTTTCATAAACTGTATACTAGTTCCAGGTCACAAAAATATGGTTGATTTTATTTTAGTTGTTCACCAGGAATGACCTCAGCACTGAATAAGTTACCTATTATATGGAGTGCCTGCAGATTAAAACATAGCCATTAAAATGGTGGAGAAAGATTGTAAAATAGTAGCCATGAAAAAATGAAATCTAGGTTAATAACTTTGTACTCAGTAAAAATACTTTACCGTTTTCCTGTAGGTTCCAGATATTTTTGCTATCTTAATAACTTTTTGCATTTAGACAGTAGTATTTTCATACCAATTTAAAGCTTACACATATTTTTGAAATGTGATATAGCCAACAAACTTTGCATTTATCTAGTTTATGAATGAGCATTGTGAAGCTAAGTCATGCAACTAACCCATATAAATAGCAATCACAATCATGCATCTAATAGCTCTCTAATCTTATGTTCCTTATTGTAGATTAAACTCAAGGAAATCTTTGAGACATCATCTGATATTGTGCTAATTCTAGAACTGGTTACAGGAGGGGAACTATTTGACAGGTAAATTGCCCATTGTATCTTTCTTGCAATAAATTGATAAGTCTGTGCTTAAAGTGTAAGTCCAAAAAAAAAAAATTCCTAGTTTTAAAGTGTTGGGTTTTTACTGCTATTTGGACCTCCATTAACTACTTTTATACCAGGGCAATTTTTTTTTTGCACACATGTAGGCAGGTGGTGCTCAACAAATGCAGCATTGCAGGAGGAGAGGAAATAAGAATGAACCTGTATCTATGGTTTTCTGGGTCACTGAGAAAGTGATCAGTTTGGATGCTGCTTCCCCATGTGACTCTGGTGGCCATCTTGGATCAGGCAGAGTCTATTAGGACCCTGGCTCTTGGGCTTAGCGTGAATTTTGCAAGTGAACAGTGCAGGAACAGGTTACCACTCAAGGAATGTAAATAGTGGTAGGGAAAGGTTGGGGACAAGTAGGGACAGAAAAGGGGCATGCTATTCCCTCCAGGAATCCTCTCAATTGGGCAATGACTGGCCAGGCTGTATTCCACCCTCAGAGACAGACACTGTCAGCACAGTGGACCTGCCCTGCTGTCTTACTTTTCTAAACTGTGAGTAATCCCAGTTGGGGCATTTTCCCACTGGCCAGTTTTTGTTTTTGGACCATGACTTCAATACAAGTTCTGTTATTTGCATCGGACTCTTACTGCCACCGCACCATGCTGTACCCATCCACACACGTGTTAAAATCTATTTTGTTTTTCTTTTTGCTATGCTTTTTAGTTTTAGCTTACAAACACAACATAATACCCAGTTATACCCAACATAATACCCTGGCTATAGCTGCTAGCAATAATCAATGTGTTCTCCCATTAGGGACAACTCCCCATGGTTGTCAAAAAGAAAATTGCATCATCTGTGGCCTGCCTTAATGATGAATGGCCATAAAATTATTACTCTCACTCCAGCATCTGTGGTGATGCCTCACATGTGTGACACAATCGTATTTACATACATGTTTGCACCCTACTTCCATTTTTGTGTGTATGTGTGAGGTGAAGGGGGTGCTTTTAAATGTTTTTATTATTAATATTTATTTTATTATATTTCTTTTTTTAACACTTTTTATTTAGCTTTAAAGTTATCACCAGAGAGCTACAAAGCCCCCTATGTGAGAGCATTGGGCAGATAACAGGTCCTTTTTATGGATATATCAGGGATCTATTAGACTCCCAACATCTCCCTTGCAGATGGTGCTTGATTGTTTACTCCCCCAGCTACAGTATCCAGGGAATGACAGCTATGAAACTGGAAATGACAAAATCTTTGCCGCTTCTAGGTTCAATTGTCCCAGAGGAGATCAGGGGACAGATGTTCCCTTATCTCCTTCTGTTCTTCATCCAGAAGCCATTTACTGTGGGTGGCACTGGTGGGGGGCACCTTTACTGTACTGTAAAAAGTGATCAAGCAGCTCTCTAGCCACCCAGATTATTACATAAAATATGAAAATCGACTGGAAAAAATCAGTAGCAATGCCCATGGCTTTTGCTGCTTGTTTTAACCCCTTGACTACCAGTACATTTATAAACATACCTTGGTAGACAAGGGGTTAAGGAGATTTCACTTCCCTTCCTGTTAGAACAGTTTCACCAAACAAGAAATGAGGGGAATATCTGCAACAGGGACACAGACAAAAACAGGGATTTAAGCATTTTCATACTCTACAAAAAAAAAAACATTTCTGTGTGGCTGTCAGAGATTGACCAGACCACTCCCCCATGTCCAGTGACACCATTGTTAATGTGACAGCAGGTGGAAGGAAATCTTTATAATGGAGCTCCAGATAACATTAAAAATCTGACAAGAGTTCCGATACTTTGTCCAGAACTAAAAGATAAAGTTTAGGCTAGATGTGCAATTCAACCCTAGGTTGTGTGGTTCTGTACACTAATGTGTGTATTTTAAAAAGAATAACAAATAATGTTTGTAAAAATCCTTGTGTCTTCCATTTTAGGATTGTAGAACGTGGATATTACAGTGAAAGAGATGCAGCGTGTGTTGTACAGCAAATACTGGAGGCAGTTTCTGTAAGTTGAATACATTTGATTGGGTTTGTTTATTCATAATCTGCATTTCTTACTTGCAAATATAAATGCACCTACACAAACTGATGAGTCACCTGTAAATGTCAAGTCAGTCTGATATGTTTTGCAGATCAAATGATGTTGACATTTAAATCCTACTGTATTATAGAGTGAAAAATAATTGATGGACTCAAAAACAGGTAGGTCTGCATTCTCACCTGAGCAGAGCGTAAGAAGAGCTTTCTCACTATAGCAGTGTGTGAACACGTAACACATATTGCGCTTGTGTTGCCATTTACTGCTGATTTACAACAAACGTGACAAGCAAGACGTGCAAAACTCAAGCTCAAAAAGGTGCATAAGCTACGTTAGCATGCTTGTCTGGAGTAGGACAGCCTATTAAAATGAATGGGCTGCAATTTGATCGTAGTGCCCCAATGCATAAAATGCGTGATGTCCGAGGTTGCAGGTGCATAGAGTGAATAGGGACCTTCTGGTGATTTTGAATAATTTTTTTCAGGTGTCTTATAATTGTATTAAAGGCATATTACAAGCGCTTTTGCATGTGTATCAAGCTTCTGGAGTTTGTTTCCTGGGCTGACCAAGGAGAGGAGGGCAGTTCTAAAGAAGGAAAGTAGTTCTTTAAGCACAAGACTGCATGCAAAAATGCACATACTGCATATTTACAGGTGTTTCCATTGAAGTTTTGGGACCAAAAATGCCTGAATATTCTCATAAAAAGCTCATATAATTTTTTGAGTATAGAGAATAGAGCATAAGGCGACTGAGCATACAAGTGTGAACAGGAACAAGTAGAAAGAATAGGATTATGTATGTTGAGCATAGTCAGGCATAGGCATGTAAAGCTTGTACAGATCAGGGCTTTTTTTTCTCAAAGGATAGATGCAGGAACTCTCCCTTTGCAATTCACCCCTTGTCTCTGTCCCTCACCGTCCCCTGGTTCCACCCCTTACCTACCTCCCAGTACCTCGCTTTTAGATAATACAGAACCAAGTATCAATTTGTATGGAATTTGTTAACCACTTGAGCTCCTGAGGATTTACCCCCCTAATGACCAGGCCTCTTTTTGCTACTCGGCACTGCACTAATTCAACTGATAATTGCGCGGTCATGCAATGCTGCACCTAAACGAAATTTACGTCCTTTTTTTCACACAAACAGAGCTTTCTTTTGGTGGCATTTGATCACCTGTGCGCTTTTTATTTTTCACGCTATAAACAAAAAAAGACCAAATATTTTGAAAAAAACAATATTTTTTACTTTCAGCTATAAAAAATATATAGTTATAAATATAGGCCAAAATGTATTCTGCTACATGTTTTTGGTAAAAAAAATCCCAATAAGTGTATATTGATTGCTTTGTGTGAAAGTTATAGCGTCTACAAACCATGGTATAGATACTGCAATTTACGACATTTTTTTGCTATACAGCGCTGCACTAGTTTAACGGACAATTGCGCTGTCAAGCAATACGGTACATAAATGAAATTTATGTCCTTTTTTTAACACAAATAAAGCATTCTTTTGGTGGTATTTGATCACCTGTGCACTTTTTATTTTTGGCACTATAACCAGAAAAAGTTTTGAAGAAAAAATTTTTTTTTGAAAAAAACAATATTTTCTCATTTTGGTCATAAAAAATATCTAAAAAAACTAAAATTTCGTCATAAATTTAGGCCAAAATATATTCTGCTACATGTTTTTGGTTAAAAAAGTCCCAATAAGTGTATATTGATTGCTTTTTGTGAAAGTTATAGCCTCTACAAACTATGGCATAGATAATGGAATTTATATAGCTTTTACTTTCTGACTGCCCATCACATTTCTTGAGGTGCTAAAATACCAGAATAGTACAAACACCCTCAAATGACCCCTTTTCAGAAATTAGACACCCTAAACTATCTGCTGAGAGGCATATTGAGTCCATGGAAGATTTATTTTTTTCCCACAAGTTTCTGGAAAATGACACGAAGTTGTCATTTAAATGATTTATTTCTCGCACAAGCCATGGGTATATGTGGAATTACACCCCAAAATACATTCTGCTACTTCTACTGAGTATGGGGATACCACATGTGTGAGACTTTTTGGGAGCCTAGCCACATATAGGAGCCTGAAATCCAATGACCACTTTGAAAGACTGAAGGTGCGTAACTTCCTCATTACACTTCCTCACTACCTATTACACTTTCGAAGGCCCTGACATGCCAGGATAGCCCCAAACCCCCCCCAAATGACCCTTTTCTGGAAAGTAGACACCCCAAGGAATTTAAAAAGAGGCATGGTGAGTATTTTGCAGATCTCATTTTTTCTCACAAGGTTTTGAAATATAAAAAAAATAGAAAAAATATGTTTTTGTTTTTTTTCTTCATTTTCCAAAAACTTTTGGCAACAAATGAGATCTGCAAAATACTTACCGTGCTTTTTATCAAATTCCTGGGGGGGGGCCAATTTCCAAAAAGGGGTAATTTGGGGGGGTTAGGTGCTATCCTGGCATTTCAGGGCCTCCGAAACTGTGATAGGTAGTCTGGAAGTGTAATGAGGAAATAAAGCCCTTTAAAAGCCTGAAGGTGCTTATTGGATTTTGGGGTCCTGTACTTGGCTAGACTGCCAAAAAGTCTCTCACATGTGGTACCCCCATACTCGGGAGAAGTAGCAAAATGTATTTTGGGGAGTAATTCCACATATAACCATGCAATGTGTGAGCAGTAAATCATTTAAGTGACAATTTTGTGTAAAAAAAAAATATATATTTATTTTTGTCATTTTCCAAAAACTTGTGGTAAAAAAATAAATTCTTCTATTGATTCAACATTACTCTCAGCAAATAGTTTGAGGTGACTACTTTCCAAAAAGGGGTCATTTTGGGGGGTGGGGGCGTTTTATGCCCAGCATTAGAAGTTTATGCCACACATCATTCTTTCTTCTAACCACCTAAAGACCAAGCCTTTTTGTTCACATGAAAAAAATCAGTATTTTTTGCTAGGAAATTAATTTAAACCCATAAACATTATATATTTTTTTAAAGCAGACACCCTAGTGAATAAAATGGTGGGTACTACAATTTTTTATGGCACATAGTACTCGCGCAGCGATTTTTCAAAAGCAATTTTTTTTTTGTTTTTAGTTATTTTGATTTTTTTAAAATTATTTTTACACTGTACCTTTCATTTTTTTTTTTATCACTTTTAATGCTATAACAGGGAATGCAAATAACCCTTATAACTTCAATGGGCATTGTCATATATTCTTTTTGAGAAATCTGGGGTCTATCAGACTCTAGATATCTCCTCTGCCCTTACATTATCTAATCAAACCAAAATCGATGTGATCAGATGCTTTCCCAATTTACAAATGGCGCTGTTTATATCCTGCGAAACTGAAGTGATGAAATGCTTGTAGCTTCCGAATTCTTAGACTATAGAGATGATTGGCACCATTCTGGTCTCCAATCAGCTCTATGGTCAGCTGGCAGAAACACCGGCTGCATTCTCAGGTTCCCCTGATGACACGGGACTGCCCGAGAAGGCCGTGGAAGGCAGCGGGGGAGGGGGGACATCATCTCCCACTACTTGTAAAAGCAATCTTGCAGCTAATTAGCCACTAGGATTGCTTTTACATGAAAGCCGATCACCGGCTGAAAAAAATGACACCAGGATGATGCCTGCAGGTGCAGGCATCATCCTGGTATAACCATTCAAATCCAGTTATGTACCAGTACATCGCTGGTCCTTGTTGGTTATATATGCTATGTTCTTTTTTTTTTTGTATGCAGCCAGTGGACTGAATGAAAAAATGAGAAGAAATCTCTGCCAGAAAAAGTGTGTGGTATGCCCACCATTAGAATATACCACCTGCATCCACCCACTTCTATTGGTGGGCACACATTAGGTCACACTTTGCCACAAGTGCCAGTTCCAAGATTGAATAAATGTCTAAATAGTGGCACGCTTGAATAAAAATTGTCCACGTATAAGTGGTACCCCATATGGAGAAATGATGACACCAAGTCCCAAACTATCTTGCCACTGCTCCCCATGTAGTCTGGGCATCCGGGCGGGCTCCACGTGACTATCTTTTCCCCCGTAAATCCGAAACTTATACGTATAGCCTGTTGTCCTCTCACAGGTCTTCTACATCTTGACCCCATATCTGGCACGCTTGCAGGGGAGAAATTGTTTGAACGCAAGGCGGCCAGAAAAATTAATAAGGGACTCATCAACGCAGATGTTTTGCTGGAGAGTATAGATATCTGCAAATTTTAGGTTAAGGTGATTTGCGAGGGGCTGAATTTTGTGGAGCCGGTCAAATTCAGGGTTACCCCGAGGATGACAGAGTGTATTGTCGCTGAAATGCATAAAAAACATTATACTCTCATATCTATGCCTGGCCTTGGCAGCAGAGAACACGGCATATGATGAATCGGGTCTGCGGACCAATACAACCGCAATTCATTTCTTTTAGTAATGCCCATGTTGAGGGTTAGGCCCAAAAAAAATGTAAATTTGAAAACCGTAATGAGTTTCCATGCGAATGGTCTGGCAAGGTTTGAATTTGAGTTGGCGGCATACAGATATTCCATGAAAAACAGCTCCAAAAATCAAGGAGGTATGTGAAAGACCAGGATGTACTAGACCGCTGGTACTCGCCAGTTCACCAAAAGGTAGAGCGGCACTAGTACTGGCACTCTGCTGCATATGAGAGTCATCAAAATTTAGCGGCAAGTGCTAACAGAGATCAGGCCTGATTCTGCGAACACTGCGGTTTTGTGTGCAATGTATCAAGTGACAGTGACCTACTGACACTGCACTTGCTGGGGGAGAAGGGGGGGTAAGCGTAGGGGCTAAACGCAGGTGTTGGCAGGTGCCGGGGGTGATCCCGCTAACGCTGCGTTTTTGGGGACGCTATACTAATGTGAACGCTGGTATAGTGCTGACCTAATCAAAGATATTGACCCGTTCAGACACTATACTAGCAATGGAGGTTTATTGTACATGAGCGTGCTCCTGGCAATCAAGGGGTTAAATGTGATGACTGGTGTACTGACGGGCAATCTGACGCTATCTGGGAGGGGTGTGAATACCACGGGAGCGCGAATCACGTATATATATATATATATGTGATTTTGCGTACCCATGCCGCCCTGTAGCAGTATTTCTGCTGTAGGGTGGTCAGGAAGCAGTTACAGAAGAGGTTTGTGTTACGGCGCTGCGTTACTTTAACTGACAACACTGCACCCAAATTAAATTTACATCCTTTTTTTCCCACAAATTGAGCTTTCTTTCGGTGGTATTTGATCGCCTGTGTGTTTTTAATTTTTTGCGCTATAAAAAAAAAGGCTGACAATTTTGAGAAAAAAAAAATAATATTTTGGACTTTTTGCTATAAAACATGTCCAGTAAAAAAAATTTAAAAATCAAATTTTGTCACAAATTTCATCCAAAATGCATTCTGCGACATGTCTCTGCTAAAAAAACATCCCAATACGTGTAAATTAATTGGTTTACATGAAAGTTATAGCGTTTACAAATGGCAGGAAAGATACTGTGATTTTTAATTTTTTTTATACTAATAATGCCGGCGATCAGCGACATATGGCGGTGATCAGCGACTTATGGCGGCGATCAGCGACTTATGGCAGGACTGCGGGACTGCGGCGGACATTTTGACACTGGGGGGGAACTGACTTGGGGTCACTGACATCCCCAGTGACACCAATACAGTGATCAGTGAAAAAAAAAACCACTGACACTGTACTAATGGCACTGGGGAGGAAGGGGTTAACATTTTTAGTGTTAACTGTGTGAGGGGAGTGTTTTACTAGGGGGCGGGGGTGTGTGCTGGACGGGGATAGGCTGATGGAGAGAGAGAAACTCTTCTCTCCCTCTTCAACTTGTCACAAGCTGTCAGGGAACTGACACAGAGCAGGGCTGTGTATAAACAATGCAGCCCTGCTCTCTGTCAGCGATCACCGCGAATCGTGGGGAAACGGCCGGTAATGACAGGCCGTGACCCAGCGGCGGAGACCCGCTGCTGACACCCGCGGGACAGGTAGGGCGACATGCGCCTCGCCTACCTGTTTTGCAAAACCACGTTTTAAAACGTGGTTTTGCCTGCCCGTGCCGCTCCGGCAAACGTACAGTGGCTGGGGCTGAACAGGTTAATTAAAAAATAGATCAGCCAGCAACAATGAACCACCTGCAACAAAATACCCCCCCCAGCAACAATAGACCCATGGCAACAACATATCTCCCCAGAGCCAGCATCAATAGACCCTCCAGCAGCAAGCAACGATAGACCCCCCCCTCAACAATAGCCCCCCCCCAGCAACAATATCTCCCCCACCATCAACAGTAGACCTCCCCAGCATCAATAGACACCCCAAAAATAGATCCTGTCCAGAAATAATAGTTTCCCCAGCAGGAAGCATCAGTGGACCTTGCAGTACACCCCATCACCCCTTACCATTGCATGCATCTGGAGGTGCCAGAACTGCATTTCCCCCTGCGTTCCCGCTGAAAGAAAGTCGTGGTAAAGATAGTCTGGAACATTTTGATGCATTCTTACAAGATGTGGGCATTTCTTGAAAGCATATATATTTATCAACAATGTTACCATAAAGTTGGTGTTTGTGTTCAGGTGCTGTGTCATCCAGCAGATGATAGGCTGCGAACAGAGGATTATTCTTTCCTGTGTTACCTTCTCTTCTTTGCCCTTGCTATGGGCAGTAATGTAAATACTTTAGGCCTTGCTAACATGGATGTGTAGAACAGGCATTTACTTTGCATTATAAAGCTTTTTGAAAGCTTTGAAAGCCAAAGCTTGTTCTTTACATCAATAGAGAATGGCTTAGTGCACATTCAAAATTCGCAGCACATTTATGTCGCTTCATGTTTGATCTGAATTACAATGTTTGGTAGGCACTGGCATCTTGCAAAGCTTACCAAATGTCTAAATTCAAGTCAATCTTCTAAATGTTCCTACATCTCTTGGCACACATTTATAAAGTGCTAAGGAAAGGCACATTTCTTGTTTTCCTTCCCAAATAGTCATTCTGAGAGCTTTAGAATGCTCTAATGTCTCCAAAACACATTGAAAAATGTATGAAATAAGTGTTTTAAATTATCTAATTCTCAATGCCCATGTGAACCAGGGGTGGACTGACAACTCATGGGGCCTCCGGGCAATAGGGGATCATGGGGCCCCTGTGTGCTCACCCACACTAAAACCCAAAAAACCCTATGAAAGGTACCAAAGGCATCTCATGGGGCACCCTACTGACCCCGGGCCCTCAGGCAGTGCCCGAGTGCTCGAATGGTCAGTCTGCCCCTGATGTGAACTTAACCTTACTGAGCTGTTATATTTTCACTATTTCTCAACTATCATACAAAATACATCTCATATCTGTCCACAAAAAGGTCTATTCCGTATGGTTGCTGCGACATACTAAGTATTGTTCAGCTCCTGTAGCAATATCAATACCATAGGAATGATATACAGCTCCTTTCATACCATCTCTTCACGCTTGTACCCAGTGCTTTTGTATATATAAGCCTGTACAGTCATTCTTGCAGAACTTCGCCACTGACAGCAGGTGCTTGAGGAATCAGCACGGATCTTCTGAATGAATGTTGAAGGAATGGGTTATAAAATATGTTTCAGTGACTGGACAAAGTGTATTATGATACGCTTATCCAGTTTAGTTAGATTTAGTTACTTTAGTTACAGTTATGTAGTTACAGACTATTGTTCTCACTGTGGCTAGACTTCCTTTAAGATTTTGTAAAGTGGAAAACTCAATATTTTACCCTTCTTAAGAATCTTCCTGGTGCACATGGACTAGGCAATGACAAATATTAGACTAGTTTTAAAAGCGAAAGAAAAAAGTGTCTGTTACATCTAGTAATTAAAGGGTAACTCCACTTTCATGAAAAAAAATAACAAGAAAAAAAAAAGTAATAATAATAAGATAGCATATACAATTGCTACATAAGCAGGGCTTTTTTTAAGTAGGAATGCATGGGGACCGCAGTTCCGGCACCTCCAGTGGATGTCTATAATAGCAAGGGGTGCTGGGGTGTGTTGGAGGATCTATTGATGCTTGCTGCTACTGAAGTTAGTATTGTTGGAGGGGATCTATTTTTGAGTGGGGGATCTGTTGATCTTTCTGGAGGGTCATTTGTTGCTGTGAGGGATCTACTGTTGAGGGAGGGGGGTCTATTATTGCTGGTTGCTGGTGGGTTTAGATATTTGATAAATATATGTGAGAACCTCCTGCGCTCCTACCTAAAACCTAAAATCACTATAACTAATGAAGCTGCCAACATCCAATCGTATACCTAGTGATCTATGAGCAAATATCAAAATAAATGATGTAGCGCTAATGACAGAACTGCATAAATAAAAACACACATATGAAGTGAAAAATATATATCAAACTTCTATGAACAAAAATAATAAATGCATGCGGTGACGCACTTCCGGTTTGGACGCCATCTTTGTATACCCATTCAACTACTCCCAGAACATGAGGTTTTTCTATTTATGCTCTGAACAAGATGTATTGAAATGTGAGTAGATATTTTGGAGGATTTTGCTTTATTAATTTATAAAATAAATAGTATTACGCTATGGGAGTTCTTGCTTGTGTTTTAATGAGATAACTGGCCATATCTTGCGTACCTGCCTGGAGAGGAGGTTTACTACCACTAAGCCTGTCCTTGAGGGGGAGACCACTACGGGGAGAGTAGTGGAGTCTCTTGAATGGAGGATCCAATGTAGTGATCCAAAAAGTGTTTTGGCCCTTTGCGGGTCGAGACAAGGAGGTGAGCGTGCAATACAGCCATTTGTGGATACCTTCCTGTCATTATACACACCTATCACCCACTTTCACGGGTGTCTGTCAATTTTGAATAAATAGGTGTTTTTACACCATTTTGGACTTTTATCCATCTGCATATGAGTATTTGAGTGACATGCGTTTTTTCTGAATTGTATATGTTATTCACGTCTTGTGACATTTTGTAAGCACTATCACGGATGCGGTTATATGTATGTTGTTTGCTGACACTGTTTTCGTGTATAGTTATTTGTTTTTGTTTACTTTGTATGTGTACACATGCGTTTTTGATTGTCCCAATTTGGGCACACTGGATATACTGGTCCCATTTGGACCTTTTTGGTCATTTTACCATCACCGATAGATCCAATTAGGATAATTTTTGGGCACTTTTTATGCACTAGTCTCATTTGGACTATTCTGAATATTTACACCATTTATAGATCCCATTAGGATCAATCCACACATACATTTGTGTGACTATTGAGTTCACTTTCTTCTTCACATATTGGTTTTTCACGTTATCCTTCTTCACCTATTCTTGCTCATTGAGAGATCATGCTGTATATTTAGATTCCACAGCATATAGGCTGCACCTATGAGATATAGTCATGATATATACTTTGTCATATGTCACATATATTCTTTTATTTATTATTTTTGTTCATAGAAGTTTGATATATATTTTTCACTTCATATGTGCGTTTTTATTTATGCAGTTCTGTCATTAGCGCTACATCATTTATTTTGATATTTAGATATTTGATGTTTCTCCCTATTGTTGTTGGCTGCAGGGGATCTATTTTACTGCTTTATCTTTAACAAATTCCAAATTACTTAGTACAACCATTTGATACTTGGTTCTGTATTCTCTAAAAGGGGTGGTACTGGAAGGTGGGAAGGAGGTGGAACCAACAGACGGTGCTTGGAGGTGGATAGGGGGTGGAGACAGTGGCGACTTAGAAGGGGTGAGTTCCTGCACCTATTCTCTGAGAAAAAAAAACCCTATACTCAAGTAATTTTGTACCTTAATCTTATTAAAAATTAGCTTTACTTTTTAACCTGCAGCACTGTAATTGTTTTGCTAATTCAAAGCAATATGTCAAGCTTCTGTATACAGTTGATTTCAGAACTTCCCAAGAAATTTAATTCCCTGCTTATGTGATTGGCTAACTGACTTCCCCAGAAGTCTGCACTAAGATACAAGTCAGATTTTAGGCATATATATTTTTGGTGAGTTAAAGCAGTTCTAAAGGGATGCAGATACTGCAGCTTTCCTTGAAAGAACACTGCATACACATCAGCTGATTAGATTGAACACAGACACTCCTATTGAGTAACCAGACTTCCAAGGACCTAGTTACAATGTACATTGATCACCCAGAGTGGATTGTTTTTTCTCAACAAAAGTGGAGTTACTTTTTAATGGTTTTTTTTTCAAACCCATGCTGAAAAAATGAGCACTAAATTATGTGCAACTGTAGCCCCTTTAACCACTTGAGGATTTTAACCGCTTCCGCGCTGCCCTATAGCAGAAATACTGCTACAGGGCGGCAGAGGTGTGTTAAATCATGTGCCCCCCACCCACGCTGCCATTTTCGGCCTCGGCAGTCAATCACTAGGTCCCGGGTGGTGATTTCTTGCCGGCACCCGGTGATCGCTGAGTATCTCCAACGGGGGAGAGACCTGTGTATAAACAACACAGATCCCTCCCCTGTTAGCTCCTGCACACTGCTTTGTATGGCTCTGCATATGGGTGAACCACCCTAAACAAAATTCAGAAAAGTATTCTAGGGAGTATCTGTGTTCAGCTTCTCTCCTTCTGTCTCCACCCCCTCTGATACCAGTAATCAAAATGACACCTGGGAATTACTATATATTATAAAGTAGGAGCAGCTGTTAAAATTCAATCACTCAAGTGTAAAATGCCTCACTTGCCTAATAATTGTGCACACAGTGTAGTTGGAATGTAAAGTTGCTATGGTCCATAAGAGTATGAAGGTACTGGAGCTGAAGTGGTTAAAGCAGATGTAAAACCCAGTCCCTAAAATCTCATAAGTGTCAGCATGTTAGGGTAATTTCAAAAGTATTATTTATTTTAATTATTAAATCTTCAGTTTCTTTAAAATAATACCTGGTGATCCTACCATAAAGGTGCTACAGTACTTCATTCATTTCCTTATATTGGGTCACAACACTGTCTCAGTCTCACAATTATTTTCTTGCATTGTCAGCAAATGGAGATTACAAATGGCCATGTTGACACACATTGCACAGGCATGTTTCAATGTTGACACCATAAGGAAACCCACCTTGAGAAATTTTGTACAACAGTTGCTGGAGTGGGTAGATGTAGGCAGGAAGATGCTGAAGGATATCTGTACTGCTGAGATGCTGACTTGTCTATGACCTAAATAAGCACATGGTGGTTTAAAGTGGTTCTAAAGGCTGAAGGTGAAACAACATTACATGTGGAACTCCTCCCTCAGCTCCATAATACTTACCTGAGCCTGATCTTGATCCAGCAATGTGCATGAGAGCAGCGGCTCTCCTGGGTCTCATCCTCCTCATTGGCTGAGACACAGCAGTGGAAGCCACTGGCACAATCATTTTGCATGTTTGCTGTGTTTGTGGTCTGCTGGTGCTTTAATAAACTTTATTTAAATCTTATTCAGTCTGATTCCAGTTTCCTGAAGTGTAGCCCACTGAACTGGTCATCCCTGCTGCCGCTGGATACCTGCATTTGGTATCTCTTATATTTGTGTTACTTACTTCTAATCCCTGTTCTCTGCATTGCATACTATTGGTCTCTGAACTTTGTGTTAATTACTGCTGACCCCTGCATTGTCCTGACCAAAATGTAATTCTCTGAGAAGCCAAACCCAGCTCAGCCAGTCAGGCCAGAACTCAAGCCTGCCAGCCAGGTCAGAACTCTAGCCAGGCCAAAAATCAAACCAGGCAGCCAGGCCAGAACTAAAATCAGCCAGCCAGGCGAAAAATCAAACCAGCCAGCAAGACCAGAAATCACACCAGCCAGCAAGGCCAGAAATCAATCCATTCAGCCAGGACAGAACTCAACCCAGCCAGTCGGGCCAGAACTCAAACCAGTGAGCAAGGACAGAACTCAACCCAGCCATCCATGCCAGAAGTCAACCCAGCCAGCCATGCCAGAAGTCAACCCAGCCAGCCATGCCAGAAGTCAACCCAGCCAGCTAGGCCAGAAGTCAACCCAGCCAGCCATGCCAGAAGTCAACCCAGCCAGCTAGGCCAGAAGTCAACCCAGCCAGCTAGGCCAGAACTTAGACCAGCCAGCCAGGCCAGAACTTAGCACAGCCAGCTAGTCAGGCCTGAACTCAGTGCAGACAGCCAAGCCAGACCTCCAACTAGCTGGCCAGGCCAGAACTTATATTAATACAAAAAGCCTTAATACTGCGTTTGAGTGTATATACAAAAACAAGAAGTGTTTAGGAGCAGCAACAGTACCATGAGATATACATCACAGTCCAAAATAATAAAAAAATATCTGTTGCGCTAATAGAATAGTGTATGTTAAACCATGAATCAATAACAACATGAAATTAAACATGGATATAATCAATGACATTATTTCACTAATAAGTGCAAAAATAAATAAATAGAACTCGGAAAAAGAAAAACGTCCCACACAATGTAAATTGGAATGCAAGTCTACTTTAAACAGAAAAAGTCCATGTAAACCAACTGTATCTCCATTAATAGAAGAACTAAATGATCCAACACCAATAATTCCAAGGAGACAATCCCACCACCAAGGATAAGTATGCACTTACCAACTAGTTTTGACTTAGCCAGATAAGTCAAGAGCATATGCATGTAATGAACTCCACAAAAGCCTCCTTCCACTGTAAACCACATGGATGAACCACCCAGATGGGAAATTATTCACCAGTAGATTAATCCAGTCTGTATCTTCCCTGCCATTTTTCTGCTAGTGCAAAGTAGGTTTCAAATCGTGACCTGCCTGTTTCCCCCTCTGGCTAGAAGTAAGTTGTTGCTGATCAGGCAGGGTGCAAAGAGCAATGACCAGAATTAGGCCCAGCCCAGCTAGCCAGCCAAGCTAAAATTAAATCCATCCAGCCAACAATCAATGCTAGAACTCAACCCAGCCAGGCCAGACCAGAACTCAAACCAGCCAGTCAACTGAGCAAGAACTCAACTCTGCCAGCCATACCAGAACTTAGTCCAGCCAGACCAGAACTTAAACCAGTCAGCCAGGCCAGAACTCAACCCAGCCAGCCAGGCAAGGCCAGAACTCAATCCAGCCAGCCAGGGCAGAACTCAAACCAGCCAGCCAGTTGGGCAAGAACTCAGCCCAGCCAGCTAGGCAAAAACTCAAACCAGTCAGGCTAGAACTCAGCCCAACCACATAAGACCAGAACTCAACCAGCCAGCTGGGTAAGAACTCATCCCAGCTGGTCATGCTAGAACGCAGCCCAGTCAGGCCAAGTCCAAACTAAACCAACCAACCTAGCAAAAACTCTGCCCAGCTATCCATTTTAGAACTCCCCCAGCTAGCCAGGTCAGAATTCAAACCAGCCAGTCATCCGGGCAAGAACTCAGCCCAGTCAGCCAGGCCAGAGCTCAAACCAGCCAACCAGGATGGAGCTCAGCCCACCCAGCCAACCAGTCTGGCCAGAACTCAGGCTTGCCATTCAGACCTGAACAGAAAATGACAGCTTGCATATTTCTTTCTTTACAGGTTCCTTTAAACACAAATCAGTTGAAACCGTTTCCTTATGTGCCTCTCAGAACAGAATAGATTTCCTGAATGCTCGTTGTTAATGAATGCACAGCATGTGAAAGAGTTGCAAACTTGATAAATATGCATAAGCCTAGTAATCATTTAATTAATACCGCATTGTGCCAAAAAAAATCCTAGTTAGTCAGCGGTAATGCTTAGTGGTAGATTAGATTTGAATTAGCATATATTACAAATATATGCAGTCACATTTTTAAAAAGATTATGGTTCTAATGAGTTAACGCTGACACAGACACAAAGGGAGGATGAGACCAAATGTGGGTAATATAACAGTACACGCACATAATGAACCATAGGGCTAGAAGGTGTTGTAGATCAGTGCTTAGTGTGCTTAGGGTATCCAACTGTATCTAAATTGTAAGAATAAATATGTTTATGTGCTTTGTCAGTTTGGCGGAGGGATCAAACCCAGCTTAGTTACATTGTAATACGTTGCACTTCAACAATATACATTCTCTCTTAATGCCTGTCAATATTTGCATATATTAATTTATGGTATTTTTTTGCATTTACAGTATCTACATGGAAATGGAGTAGTTCACCGTGACCTAAAACCAGAAAATCTTCTCTATGCTGACATGACCCCTAACTCTCTTCTTAAAATAGGTAGTGTATCCACTACTGAACAGCATTCACCCAGCTTTCACAAATTCTGACCATATTTTGCTTCAAGCAGTGATTTCTATGCTCATGAGGTCTGTCCATGTCTAGTGACTACTAGATGCAGCTGACAATCATAGGAAATTAATGTATTAAGAAAAATATTGTCAGGATTCTGACATCTGTCCAGAAAATCTAACTAGCCCTTTTAGTTTATATATGTACCAATATATATTTGACATCATCTGAATAATTCATCTTTGCCATGTCTTACATTTAGAGCTTTATAAATAGAAGGGTTTTATTATGTTGCTCCATTTTACAATGTCAGAATTTGATGAAGAGATACATATACACAGACACATGTATATACACACACAGATACATAAACACAGACACATGTACATACACACAGACACATGTATACACACATACACTGCCCTATAAAAAGTTGCAGTACTTCATTACCTTCACTCACAGAGCCAGGTACTGCACTCTAGGGGGAGGCAGAGAACACAGCACACACGCCTTCCTTTGCTTTCACTTTGCTCAACTATTGAGCAGTGTGACGGCTCCTGAGTGACAGAGCCGGCCCTGAGTTCCGAGCCTGCTCAGCAAGACGGCCCTGGGGGACACACTTGCTCTTGCCTTATTTCCACTCGCCAATGACCAAATGCAATTAAAAGCATTGGATGCAGTGGTGTAAAGCACGCCGCCACTGGACTCTAGAGCAGTGGAGACGTGTTCTCTGGAGTGACAAATCACGCTTCTCTGTCTGGCAATCTGATGGACATGTCTGGGTTTGGCAGTTGCCAGGAGAACGATACTTGCCTGACTGCATTGTGCCAAGTGTAAAGTTTGGTGGAGGGGGGATTATGGTGTGGGGTTGTTTTTCAGGGGTTGGGCTTGGCCCCATAGTTCCAGTGAATGGAACTCTTAAGGAGTCAGCATACCAAGACATTTTGGACAATTTCATGCTACCAACTTTGAGGGAACAGTTTGGGGATGGCCCCTGTTCCAACATAACTGCGCACCAGTTCACAAACAAGGTCCATAAAGACATAGATGAGTGAGATTGGGGAGGAGGAACTTGACTGGCCTGCACAGAGTCCTGACCTCAACCCGATAGAACACCTTTGAGATGAATTAGAGTGGAGACTGTGAGCCAGGTCTTCTCGTCTGACATCAGTGTCTGACCTTGCAAATGTGCTTCTGGAAGAATGGTCAAACATTCCCAAAGACACACTCCTATACCTTGTGGACAGCCTTCCCAGAAGAGTTGAAGCTGTTATAGCTGCATATATTGAGTTGGGTGGGCCAACTCAATATTGAACCCTATGGACTAAGACTGGGATGCCATTAAAGTTCATGTGCGTGTAAAGGCAGGCGTCCCAATACTTTTGGCAATATAGTATAGTTGAAGGTAAATCTAAAGGGGATTGAATACAAAAATTGTATAATGTAGGGCCAGCTTAAAAGTCAGAAGCATTAGCTGACTCCCATAAGAAACTTTGCTGACACCATTGCTCCAGTATCCCATACACCAAACAATCCAACACAGTTTATGATTCATTGTTACCATTCATGACACTGTGGGTGGCCAGCTAGGGTTGAGAGAAGTTTCTCTTCTTAATTGTTTAGTACCCTTAAACCTTTTGTTATTCTTTTCTTTATAAATGCCCTGTGTCAGTTTTTTCAATTATATAATTATTTGTAAACTTTAAAAAGAGAAAAAAAATGCTGCATGTAAAAAGTGCCTACAACTAGAGGTACCTGCAGCAGCATCCAATACCCTGCTAAATCACTGCTACATTCTGGGCTTCTCTGACAGACAAAGCTTCAACTATTCAAGGGTATGTTGCACCTTGCCAATACATCCCACCACCGCTGCGCTCAAAACAACCTCACTAACACCCCCTTCCCTCTCTCTGACCATAACCTGATTACCTTCTCTATCTCCTCGTCCTCCAACGCCTACCCCTCCAAATGTCACACTTCTACCAGCCGTAACCTCCGCAACCTTAACCCTGCCCCCCTCCACTCTGCAGCTGATCAACTGCACGACAGCATCCTCCCCCTGTCTTGCTCCAACTTGGCTATGACTGCCTACAACAACACTCTGTCAACAGCCCTTGACTCACTAGCGCCTTTAACCACACGCAACATCAGACCCCGACCGCTCCAGCCCTGGCAGACTGATCACACCAAAACCCTCAAACGACACAGTCGTGCCCTGAAGCGACTATGGCGCAAAACCAAATCCCAACAAGCCTTCGCCCGCTACAAATCTGCCTTCCACACCTACACCTCCTCCCTCCACGCAGCCAAACAAGCCTACTTCCTGACCCTCATCAAGGCCCTCTCCTCCAATCCTCGCCGACTCTTCTCCACCTTCAACTCTCTACTCTCGCCACCCCCACCTCCACCCAGCACCTCACTCACTGCCCTTGAGATTGCCAATCACTTCAAAAACAAGATTGAAACAATTCGCAAGGACATCGCCGCAACTCACACGCCCTCTCAACCCGTCCCCTCTCACACAGCTACCTCCTCATCCCCCCTCTCCCTCGACATAACCCTCTGGGACTTCATCGCTGCTCAAACTCCCTCCAACCCCATTCCCCCTCACTCAACTACCCCCTCATCACCCCTCTCCCATGGCCCCACCACTGCTCTGACCTCCACTTCCATCCCACCCTACATTCCTCATACTGAAGCCCCCCCAACACTCTGCACCTTTTACCTTACCACCATCGAGGAAGTCTCCAAGATCCTCTCTGATGCCCGCCTCACCACCTGCCCCCTCAACCCTATCCCCTCACAACTCCTATGGCCTCCCTCCCCCTCCATCCTACGCTCCCTCACCCACATCTTTAATCTCTCCCTCTCCTCCGGCACTTTCCCCTCCCCTCTGAAACATGCACACATCACCCCCATACTTAAAAAGCCCTCCCTGGACCCCAATGACCCGAACAACCTCAGACCCATCTCCCTGCTCCAATTTACATCTACACCCGCCTAAGATCTCACCTCAACGACAACAACCTCCTCGATCCCCTACAGTCTGGCTTCCGTCCCCTACACTCCACCAAAACTGCCTTACTCAAACTCTCCAACGACCTGCTAACCGCCAAAGCTAATGGCCACTATTCAGTGCTCCTACTCCTTGACCTCTCTGCGGCCTTCGACACAGTTGACCACCCCCTCCTCCTCAAAAAACTACACTCCCTCGGCCTCAGAGATTCTGTTCTCTCCTGGCTCTCATCCTACCTGTCACAACGCTCTTTCAGCGTTACCTATATTGCTACCACCTCCCCCTCACTCCCTCTCTCTGTTGGGGTCCCTCAAGGCTCTGTCCTCGGGCCCCTTCTCTTCTCCATCTACACCTCCTCCCTTGGCCAACTCATACACTCTCACGGCTTCAACTACCACCTCTATGCCGACGACACACAAATCTATCTCTCAACCCCCCACCTCACCCCCTCGGTCTCCGCCCGAATCACACACCTACTGAGCGACATATCAGACTGGATGTCGCTCCACTTCCTTAAACTGAACCTCTCCAAAACCGAGTTTCTTGTCTTCCCCCCAGCCCGGACACCACCCTCCATTGACTTCTCCATCACATCCAACAACCCCACCATCAAACCCGCCCCGCAGGCCAGAGTACTTGGTGTCATTCTGGACTCCAACCTATCCTTCCAGCCCCAAGTCCAGTCTTTAACAAACTTGTGCAGACTCCACCTCCGCAACATCGCCAAAATACGCACGTTCCTAACCCCAGAAACCACTAAACAGCTCATCCACTCCCTCATCATATCACGACTCGACTACTGCAACTCCCTCCTCACTGGCCTGCCTCGCCGCTGGCTTTCCCCGTTTCAGTCGATCCTGAATACGGCTGCCAGACTCATTCACCTTTCCAACCGCTCCATTTCCGCCACCCCCCTTTGCCAATCCCTCCACTGGCTTCTGATTGCGCAAAGATACAACAAACAGAATATGACTATACAGCAGCTTAAACCACCTACCTACCACCTTTATTATCAGTGAAGTGGGAGGTGATTATATATCCAGTGCCATTTATAAAGTTCATAGACACTGTGTACAGAGCCAATCTAAGCAGCTCCATACCTTGGGTTTGCTGTGCTTTGTCATAGAAAGACCAGCCAAAACGAATACAGGCAGATGTAAACAGTGTAGTGTTTACATATGAGGACCTGCCTCTTTCTCTTACAATAGAGGAAGGAGAGAAAAGAGGAAATAATGAATAAATTAGTCATGCATTAGTCCCAAAGCAAAAGGTAGATTAATCTTGTCTTTTATTCACATAAAGCAAAAGGCATTACAGTCCAATTTTTCCAGGATTCGTAGGATTCCTTTATTAAGGCAGAGGGCTTCTGCCTGGTCCCAAAATGTTGACCTATGGCGCATGTTGCATGATATGAATGAAGGACAAGCTTATCAATATTCCAAGATTGCTCTTAAAGATCTTTATTTTTCTGTATAATAACCTTTCACCTCCCTTTGTCCTACGCATCTGCAAATGAACCCCTTCATCTTCATCTTCCCACTGTATGTAACCTGTACAAGAACCCCTTCATCTCCTCCTTCGCCCTCTGTGCATGACCTGTATGCACTGTATCTAGTGGACCATTACCAAACTCCATGCTTTAAAGCATAACTCTAATATTTGCATTACTTTAATAAGTTTGTGTGGGCCAAGCTGGTGCAAAGGAACTATTTCCTTTACTAATAGATACACCCACTGTCAGTGTTGTATAAACTGTTTGTAGCATCAGCTACATACAGTACGCAGTGCTTGTTCTGGCAGCAGTGTGGGGACTTCACTTCTACTACCAGAACAAAACTGAGTCAGGTTGGGATTCTCAGCCATTCACAAAAAGCCTTGTATTTCTATGAATGAATACAAGGCTTCCTCTGATTAGCTGAGCTGGAGAGGATGACACCACGATTCCCGCCTCAGCTAATCTGAAGAAGCCTTTTTTTCATTCATAAAAATACAAGACTGCCTGTGAATGGCTGAGAAGCTCTAAGAACATGTCTTGACAGCAGAGAGAAGTCCCTATACCACTGCCAGAACACACCCCTGCATACTGTACGTAGCTGAATCTATATACTGTTTATACAGTGCTGACACATTTCTTACTGAAGGAAAGTTTATATATACAGTTATGAAATAGTCATGTAAAGTAACACAAAACCTGGAGTTAGGCTTTAACCCCTTCAATACCAGCATGTTTCTTCATTTCCTAAAAAATTGTGGTAAATAATGAGATCCCCTTGTGGTGTCCACGTTAAAAAAATGAGTCATATTGAGAAGAAACAGTTTTTTTTAAATCTTCTTTTACATTATATATTAGAAAAATAAAACTTGGATATTAAATAATACCAAAATAAACTCTTTTTTTTAAATGATATAACAAATTTTCAGGCAGTGTTGCATAACAGAATAAATGTCAGTCAAAGTATTACAGCACTGGAAACTGAACAATAAGGCAGGTAATAAGGGGGCATTACATATGGTACTAAAGCAATTAAACTATAACTCCAATTTCTTTACAGAAGTGACATTAGGTTGGACATACACTATACAATCTGATAGTAATATATATATATATATAGAGAGAGAGAGAGAGACAGCTGTAGTGAAATAACAGGACTGAACATGGCCTCTTGGGTAGCTTTCATGCTCTATATTTTGTATTAATACTGTGCGGTATTTTTTTTTTTTTTTTTTACACACTAAAGCGGACTTTGGCCTTTCAAAAATCACTGATGACCAAGTAACCATGAAGACAGTATGTGGAACACCAGGATACTGTGGTAAGTATATGTAAATTACATTTGTTTCACAAATGCTAGAGAGCCCCTTGTATCTGGCACTACTGCCATGTCAGTGTTGACAGCTAATTTTTTTAAGAGACCCTGTTGCTAAACCATTAACTTCAACAGAAATATTCCAATTAGATTATACTGTATGTGTATTTAAGGTATTCTGTGCATATTTTTTACCTATAGAAGCCTCTCTTGTGTAGATATCTTAAAAACCATAAGACTGCTTCTAGGCAGCACCATCTTGTGTGTGATGTCAGTCCTAACAACACTATAGGCAATGTGGCGTGGTGGTGAGTATGGTCATTCATTGATCTCAGGAGTTCAGATATCACCACTTGATCCTTTAAAATTCCTGAATATCCAGGCATCCTTACATGGCTAGACCATCTCCTCCCACAGCAATGCTCCTTAATTCAAAAGAGATGGCAAAGATCAGCCAGAACTACTTATTCACTATGGCAGAGAGACTGCTTTCAGCACTCACAGCATGGTGATGCAGCCCATTATGCCCCATGTGCAAACTCCCCTCTCATTATCTCAAAGCTGTTTCCTGGAACACCAGAGGTCTGGACTTGAAGGTCAAGCAATCCATAGTCTTTACCTTTCTCAAAGGATATAAACCCCATGTTATCTGCCTCCAGAAGAAACACTTGTTAAGCGCAAAGGTCTTCATACTAAAAATAAAAATGGATTTCCAAATTTTGTAATGCTATTCTTCCTCCTCCTCCCAAGGAGTCTCTATTCTAATAGTTATGTCCAGCTCACCAGAGATCCACGATCTTAAAACAAACTCTTCTAACCAAATTGTACTGCTCAAAATGGAACTTCATCGCTAAACCATGGTGTTCTCAAAGTCTAAGTTCAACCTCTATTAAAAATTGACTAGATAAAGTTGCCCTTTAGGCTGTAAAAATGGCAGAAGGACCCTTCCTACTCCTACTGAGACTTTACTACAGTCACTGATTGTTACATGGATTACTTGGGATAGATCAATGGCTTTGTTAACTGGAAGAAAAGATTTAACCTCACCGACATATGGAGATGATGTATAACAAGAAGACACAAAATGTAGGACTTTACTGGCATTAAAGGGAAACCCACGCAAACCCACAATAAAATACAAATTTGATTGTACATACTCACTCCAATTCTCATAACAGCTTAACTCGCATTGATTTGGCTTTCTCCACTGATACTCTGCTCCTCAGCAGAGTTTAAGACCACACACTACTTATTGTGGAAATTTTTCATCTTGGCTGGCATGTTCATTTTAACCTCTATGGTTGAATGGTTCAATTGTAACAGCTCACCAACAATGTGCAACCTGCCCTTATAATTCCCCAATAGAAAGTCAGCAGGTTCAACTCCCTCTAGACCTCATGGGCAGGGTAAATTTCATGTCAGCATTCATCTAGAAGTATTTAACAATTGTACATGTTAATGCTAAAGATGTATTGCTCTTATTTTATTTCAAAGGTGTTACACATTCAAGAAAAATATTATATTGCATTCAATTTCATTTTCCTTTCAGCACCAGAAATTCTTCAAGGTTCCCCATATGGCCCAGAAGTTGACATGTGGTCTGTTGGAGTCATTGCATACATCTTGTAAGAATTTGTATGTTATGTACTAGACAAGTGATGTTATATGCTAACATGAAGAGTGTGCTTTTGTTTAGTTCCCTCTACAATAATGTCTGCTCCATGTCTGGTCATGGGACAGTGGGTCATGTCTCCCATCTATGCACTAATGCTGAGATAAACTTATCCCTTCCTCTTATTGTGTCAGTGTTGTAGACTACTTTTTTTTGTCCTGTGTGTTACTATGCTCTTTTGTTATGTTTAATTTGTGAGAATTTGACCAGCTTATCAATGTGTGCCATTCATATTTTTTCACTGGAAAGGTGAGTGTGCCTGTAACGGAACCCATCCAGACTGCGCTTGAGTACTTCTGTTAGAATACCACTTCCCCCGTCCGAACACCGACAACAGACACCACAGCCGACCATACAAGACTAGACGACACCAGTCTGTCTGAACATGGAACTCTTTATTTTAAACTCAAACGGGCTTTTTATACAATACACACTGAGACTGATCACATGATCATATGCAAACGCAGCTATATACAGAAATAGACTTAACACTCTAAACAGTAAGTTAATTAGGTTAGCTGGGTGACCCAAACAAAAGGTGAATGGGAATGGTTTGATGAATTAGGATCTCACTACAGAGCAGACAGCCCAGCTCCTTCAATTCACATGTCTAGTTCAGAATCAGCAACCAGGAATAGTCTTCGTATGGCTGATAAATATTACTGTCCCATCTGAAGTAATTCCAACCTCATTCTCAGCGTCCACTAGTCACCCTGTGCCCCTAAGAGACACAGGGTGACTTGCACATAAAAGGGATATGGGGAGGTAAGATAGAGGTCTCACAACCTCTGCAAAGTAAGCTGGGTTCCAT
Source organism: Staurois parvus (assembly GCF_062004578.1). NCBI lineage: Eukaryota > Metazoa > Chordata > Amphibia > Anura > Ranidae > Staurois > Staurois parvus. The sequence continues at coordinate 14,575,756 of NW_028317882.1, forward strand.
GAGCCCCCCACCCAAAGTGACTCCATTGCTTCATAGCAAGGTCATCCCTCTCCAGTCCTATGAGGATTGCTCATAGCTGAAAGTTCTTTTGAGTACACTCAAGCTTTTTTTATTCCTTATGAAATGGCACATCCAGTGGAAAGCAATAAATGTCAAATTACATTTGGAAAATATACTGTACGTAAGAAGGAGCTCAACTCTGGAAGCTTTTTCTGCTTTGTATCTCTGTGAAGAGTCAGCCATTATGGTAGAGATTTTACTTTATGTTCTCATGTCAGAGCCTCCACCAAAGTGAACAGTGGACAGCACAGTACCGGCATTACCAAATCTTACTCCATATCTCCAGAGACTAGCATTCAGAGGTAGCAGTGCCTTAGATCACACATTGCAGATATACAGCTGTAGGCACAGGAATGCTTAGGCACCCTAACATACCAGTGCACTGCTATTTTGCAGGTCTTTCAGTGAACTGATTAGGCACAAATAACATTTCTTGATGTTATACTGTTCGGTTGCTGTTCAAAATTTATACATGTAGAAAATATGTGATTGCCAATTATGTAGATGTAGCACCCTCCTAGGTGCTATGGATAGATAGATAGATAGATAGATAGATAGATAGATAGATAGATAGATAGATAGATTTAAAATGTGTTTTGATAGGTAAATGTTGCCACACTGTTGTTAGTGTGGTTGTGATTGTTGTTAGGTAAATGCAAAGTTTGCACACTGTAATCAGTGCTGCTGTGTTCTGCCTGTCAGGTATGCTCAGTGTGTTCAGCTGCTGCCAGCCTGACAACCCTCTATGCATCCAGAAAGCTTGAGCAATTTCTGGATGATAGGTGTGGAGCTATGCAGATGACAGCATGAATATGAATACAGCCCTGGCCTATCCCAGAGAGGCAGGCTCTGATGGCATGCTGGGATACTGTGTATATTCAGTGAGCACACTGAGCTCTGGGTCTTTTCCTGTAGAGCATTGGTCCAGCTTGGATGGGACTTGCTGCCCTCCCAGGCAGTGCTGCTACATCTGCTGTTGTAGGCCACAGGTGGGTGACCTGAATGCTGAGACCCAGTTGTGCTAACATCTGACTGAGGGGCCATATATTGAAGATCTGATCTGGTATCACAGAAGAAGGCAACCAACTGTCCTTGGGTCTTGTGAGTACAAACACCTCTGAAAGGATCTTAGAGACTTTATGCTGCTAAAACCTCTCTGGTGCTAGGGAGTCAACTGTGGGTCTACTTAAAGGGGACACTGGCTAGAGCTTTGTCCATCTAAACTACTAAAAAGGGACTCTGCTCTAGAATACTACTACTATTACTCTAAAGCTAAAGTCTACTGTTTGCTACAAGCATAGACATTACCATAGGTTATTCTGAAGAATACTCAAGCCCTCAAGTGTATATAGTTCTTGTTTTGGGAGTATCCCAGATAATTCCCTCAACCTTATCCAAGTTCTCCAAAAACAAAAACAACAAAAATGGCACCCCTAAACTGGTCATTGGAGAAATGTGTTAATGAATCTATGTGCCTGGCTTTGGGGCAATGCTTTTGGTGAAGACCTGGACAGTATTCCTGCAGCTTCTGCAGGAATAGCGCTACATAGATTTAAACCCTAATTCAATGACACAATCACATTTTCTTTGTTAAAGCACTGTGTGTCATATACATTCGCAATAAAAAAAAATAACTGACTTGTTTTCATTTTTTTATCCTTTGGTGCATCTTAGCGCTGTTGATCTCCTGCAATCTCATTGCATTTCCCATCTACATGCACTCTAGTGATGGTATGAGTTAGGGTGTATCTCGTAATGGTCCAGGCCTACAGAATGTGTTTTGAAATCAACTGACCACTTGTAGTCTCCGTCACAAGCTTGTGTGACAGAACAGCTTGTAGCCAGGAAAGGGTTTTGTCACCTTATAACACGTGCCTGAACAAGGTCCTTCATAGCAAGATCAACAGGTATTATATAATGAAAGATTTAAACATTGTGATGATTTGTGGGTTTAAGAGGAAGAGGTCCTTGTCCCCGATAAGGCCCCCCTGCCCCAAAGCACCCCCTCATGTTGAGGGCATGTGGCCTGGTATGGTTCAGGAGACTTTTTCTGACCTGCCTGGCTTCAGGCTTGGATAAGAGTCCAGTATGGATTTTGGGGGGAACCCCCCACGCCATTTTTTTTTTTTAATTTTTGCGTGCGGGTTCTCCTCACACTTCATACCAGACCCGAAGGGCTTGTTATGGATGGGGAGGGGGTGATCCCCACGCCAGTTTTTGTTATTTTATTTAATTTCCGGAAATTCCTTTTACATTCAGCTGTCAGTGGGGAACCCTGCTGACAGCTGAAACATTAAGGAATGTTTTCACTACTAAAATACTGCATGACTTAACATAACTCATGTGGTATTTTAGTAGCTGTGTGGTAGCTTACCGCATACTCGGATGAGGTAAGATACCACTTAGTGAATTGTCCTGGTTTGAAGTTCATGGTTATGTTCAACCCCAATCTGAACAGGGGGGTGTTCAGCCCATCACTACTTATTAATGTGCTTGTTTCCTCCAAAATCTGGCCTAAATTGCCTAATCACACTATGGCATGGCCTCGGCCTGCCACAACATATTGAAAATAACTTTTAAATTTACATTAGCTTGTTACTTTTTATATGAGATTTTAGTGATTGGGTTTATATATACATTATCATCTATCTTTAAACATCAGACCAGGACTGTAAGAGGCATGGCATTTTGAAAGATGTGGTTGAAATGGTAATAGCATATTTTTTTTAAATCAGTGATAAAGGAAAATGCTATCAAGGTTCTAGTTTTCAGAAAGGTTAAGAAATGAAGCCCAGAAGTTCTGTAGAATTTCCAAATGGAAATTTTAAAGTAAAACTCCAGCAAAAATAACAAAAAAAGTTAAATCAACAAGATAAAAATAAAATTATTCACTTTCAATCCAAAGTTCTCTGGAACTCAGCCTGCTCTTCTCCAATGATTAGACATATGCTGATTCCCCCCACCCTCGCACAACCGGTCACTGTGAAGATTAGTGAGCTGCTTTTTCTCCTGCCTTTTAGGTATTTATGTATTTTTTTTAAATATATACAAATGTTTTGCCTTTCATTTTTTATTTAAACTGAATGGTTTCTTTTACATGGTGAAGGTTTACATATACTTTAAATCTGGCCATTTGGTCACTCACCCTCCTAAATCTTTACTCCTGTTCTCCACCATACAGGAAAATTCCTCATACAGCATTCTATAGCTTTCTGAAAATCTTTCATCACAGATCAAACATTTTTCAACTCCTGTGTTGATAGCCCTTCTCCTAAAGCATTTTATTTGAACCTCCGTTCAGAAAAGCCATTTCCAAAAACACCTTTACATGAAACAATGGAAAACAATATTGGAGGGGAAACTACTGCTGGACACGTGTAAGGGGGGTATAGATGCAGATCCACAAAAGAACCTTTTCTATTGGTCAAGTAAAACACCTACAAAATTCTGATGCACTTTCACTAGACACCAAAAATTACACAGGATAATATCCCCCAGCAAGCAATCTATGCCTGAGATTTAAATCTTAAAGTATAACTAAAAGCAAAACTTTTTTTCTTTAGTTTTGGACAGAGTAGAGATGGATTAGGACACCGATTAGATTGTTATTGCTGTCTGTCACCCTCTCTATTGTCCTGTTTACCATTATCAATAAAAGTAAAGAAAAATCCCAAATTTTGGGTTGTCCCCAGAAAAGTAGTAGAGGGGATATCTTCCAATGGGGACACTAGTTCTGGCGACCTGGGGGTCCCAAGGAATTCCCTTAATTTGCAAGCCAGTTTGAAACTTCCTGTTTTGGCTATGGGACACAGATGGCAAAAAAAAACTGACAGAGAATATAAGGGATTACTTCTTTTACTATATCCAAAATGAAAAAAAAAAAATTTTGCCTATAGTTCTACTTTAAGAGTGCTCTCTCAACCACATTTTATTTTTATTTATAGAAATGAATAGTGGAAAGAAAGAATAAAAAAAGGTTTAACTGCTCCCAAAGGCACAAAGCAAGAGACAAAATAAAATGATCATAGACAACTGCAGCTAGATAATAATCCTTGATATTTTATGAATCCAATATCCAATGATGAATGGGTTGTTTTACATGGTGAAGGTTTACATATACTTTAAACTTTAGACAGCTGAAGCTATATAATAATCCCTGATATTTTATGAATCCATTCATAAGGTATTTAAAAATATCCAACCATTGCATGGAAACTAAAGTGTCCATGTATCATCTCTATCTCTATTGTGTGAATAAATACCTGCAATTAGATTGACAATGTAGGTAGGTATAGCACACTGGTAAATGTTGCAATCGTCAGCAGCTATCCATGGTGTCAATATCACTAAAAATTTCCTTTTAATCATGCAATACCAGCAGAGATCTCTAAAACTTTTAAGTCACAGATGTAGTGTTCTGTGACAAGTGAAATTAAAATACATCCAAAATTCCTCAAACAAGGATATTGGAAGTACCCATCCCATAGTTAATTTCCAATGTATCATACCACAGTAGTAGAAATAAACATGCATTACTAATGCCTTTTCAGGATAGAACCCAGATAAAAATCTCAGAGGTCAGTAGTTTATAATGCACAGTGCAGGGGTCAAGAGTAGAGATGAGCGAATTATTCAAAAATTTGATTCGGCTGATTCGCCGAATGCGAATTTATTCGCTACGAATTTAACTTATAAAAAGGGTTTCTAGGCTTCAGAGAGCCTTTAAATTAGTGCAGAACACTGTACCTTTAATTTAAATGCCCTTGGAGATGAGGAAGGAGAAGGAGAAGGAGAAGGATGAGAAGAAGGAGAAGGATGAGAAGAAGGAGAAGGATGAGAAGAAGGAGAAGGAGAAGGAGAAGGATGAGGAGAAGGAGAAGGATGAGAAGAAGGAGAAGGATGAGAAGAAGGAGAAGGAGAAGGATGAGAAGAAGGAGAAGGAGAAGGATGAGAAGAAGGAGAAGGATGAGAAGAAGAAGGATGAGAAGAAGGAGAAGGATGAGAAGAAGGAGAAGGATGAGAAGAAGGATGAGAAGAAGAAGGATGAGAAGAAGGATGAGAAGAAGAAGGATGAGAAGAAGGAGAAGGATGAGAAGAAGGAGAAGGATGAGAAGAAGAAGAAGGATGAGAAGAAGAAGAAGGATGAGAAGAAGGAGAAGGATGAGAAGAAGGAGAAGGATGAGAAGAAGAAGAAGGATGAGAAGAAGGAGAAGGATGAGAAGAAGGAGAAGGATGAGAAGAAGAAGGATGAGAAGAAGAAGAAGGATGAGAAGGAGAATTCCAAGCCGGCAAAAAGTGTATCTGCAGAGCTCCGCTATTTCTTAGCGGAGCTCTGCAGATACACTTAGCGGAGCTCTGCAGATACACTTAGCGGAGCTCTGCAGATACACTTAGCGGAGCTCTGCAGATACACTTAGCGGAGCTCTGCAGATACACTTTTTGCCGGCTTGGAATTCTTCTTATTTTCATCCTACTTCTTCTTCTTCTTCTTCTTCATCCTCATCCTCAGAAGAAGAAGAGGATGAGGATGAGGATGAAGAGGAAGAAGAAGAAGAAGAAGAAGAAGTAGGATGAAAATAAGAAGAATTCCAAGCCGGCAAAAAGTGTATCTGCAGAGCTCCTCTATTCTGCAGATACACTTAGAGGAGCTCTGCAGATACACTTTTTGCCGGCTTGGAATTCTTCTTATTTTCATCCTACTTCTTCTTCTTCTTCTTCTTCATCCTCATCCTCAGAAGAAGAGGATGAGGATGAAGAAGAAGAAGAAGAAGAAGTAGGATGAAAATAAGAAGAATTCCAAGCCGGCAAAAAGTGTATCTGCAGAGCTCCGCTAAGTGTATCTGCAGAGCTCCGCTATTTCTGACAGTTCTCTGACATTCACTCCATACAGCGGTTGAAACATTGTATCTATTTGTTTCCATAAATGGAAACAAATAGATACAATGTTTCAACCGCTGTATGGAGTGAATGTCAGAGAACTGTCAGAAATAGGCTATTTCTGACAGTTCTCTGACATTCACTCCTCAACCGCTGTATGGAGTATTGAATGTCAGAGAACTGTCAGAAATAGCCTATTTCTGACAGTTCTCTGACATTCACTCCATACAGCGGTTGAAACATTGTATCTATTTGTTTCCATTTATGGAAACAAATAGATACAATGTTTCAACCGCTGTATGGAGTGAATGTCAGAGAACTGTCAGAAATAGCGGAGCTCCGCTATTTCTGACAGTTCTCTGACATTCACTCCATACAGCGGTTGAAACATTGTATCTATTTGTTTCCATTTATGGAAACAAATAGATACAATGTTTCAACCGCTGTATGGAGTGAATGTCAGAGAACTGTCAGAAATAGGCTATTTCTGACAGTTCTCTGACATTCACTCCTCAACCGCTGTATGGAGTATTGAATGTCAGAGAACTGTCAGAAATAGCCTATTTCTGACAGTTCTCTGACATTCACTCCATACAGCGGTTGAAACATTGTATCTATTTGTTTCCATAAATGGAAACAAATAGATACAATGTTTCAACCGCTGAGCTCTGCAGATACACTTAGCGGAGCTCTGCAGATACACTTAGCGGAGCTCTGCAGATACACTTTTTGCCGGCTTGGAATTCTTCTTATTTTCATCCTACTTCTTCTTCTTCTTCATCCTCATCCTCATCCTCAGAAGAAGAAGAGGATGAGGATGAAGAGGAAGAAGAAGAAGAAGTAGGATGAAAATAAGAAGAATTCCAAGCCGGCAAAAAGTGTATCTGCAGAGCTCCTCTATTCTGCAGATACACTTAGAGGAGCTCTGCAGATACACTTTTTGCCGGCTTGGAATTCTTCTTATTTTCATCCTACTTCTTCTTCTTCTTCTTCTTCATCCTCATCCTCAGAAGAAGAAGAAGAGGATGAGGATGAAGAAGAAGAAGAAGAAGAAGAAGAAGAAGTAGGATGAAAATAAGAAGAATTCCAAGCCGGCAAAAAGTGTATCTGCAGAGCTCTGCTATTTCTGACAGTTCTCTGACATTCACTCCATACAGCGGTTGAAACATTGTATCTATTTGTTTCCATAAATGGAAACAAATAGATACAATGTTTCAACCGCTGTATGGAGTGAATGTCAGAGAACTGTCAGAAATAGGCTATTTCTGACAGTTCTCTGACATTCACTCCTCAACCGCTGTATGGAGTATTGAATGTCAGAGAACTGTCAGAAATAGCCTATTTCTGACAGTTCTCTGACATTCACTCCATACAGCGGTTGAAACATTGTATCTATTTGTTTCCATTTATGGAAACAAATAGATACAATGTTTCAACCGCTGTATGGAGTGAATGTCAGAGAACTGTCAGAAATAGCGGAGCTCTGCAGATACACTTAGCGGAGCTCTGCAGATACACTTTTTGCCGGCTTGGAATTCTTATTTTCATCCTACTTCTTCTTCTTCTTCTTCATCCTCATCCTCATCCTCTTCTTCTTCTGAGGATGAGGATGAGGATGAAGAAGAAGAAGAAGTAGGATGAAAATAAGAAGAATTCCAAGCCGGCAAAAAGTGTATCTGCAGAGCTCCTCTATTCTGCAGATACACTTAGAGGAGCTCTGCAGATACACTTTTTGCCGGCTTGGAATTCTTCTTATTTTCATCCTACTTCTTCTTCTTCTTCATCCTCAGAAGAAGAAGAAGAGGATGAGGATGAGGATGAAGAAGAAGAAGTAGGATGAAAATAAGAAGAATTCCAAGCCGGCAAAAAGTGTATCTGCAGAGCTCCTCTATTTCTGACAGTTCTATGTCAGAGAACTGTCAGAAATAGAGGAGCTCTGCAGATACACTTTTTGCCGGCTTGGAATTCTTCTTATTTTCATCCTACTTCTTCTTCTTCATCCTCATCCTCATCCTCTTCTTCTTCTTCCGAGGATGAGGATGAAGAAGAAGAAGAAGAAGAAGAAGAAGTAGGATGAAAATAAGAAGAATTCCAAACCGGCAAAAAGTGTATCTGCAGAGCTCCTCTAAGTGTATCTGCAGAATAGAGGAGCTCTGCAGATACACTTTTTGCCGGCTTGGAATTCTTCTTATTTTCATCCTACTTCTTCTTCTTCTTCTTCTTCATCCTCATCCTCAGAAGAAGAAGAAGAGGATGAGGATGAAGAAGAAGAAGTAGGATGAAAAGAAGAATGAAAAGAAGTAGAAGAAGAATGAAAAGAAGAATGAGAAGAATGAAAAGATTCTTCTTCTTCTTTTCATTCTTCTTTTCATTCTTCTTCTTCTTTTCATTCTTCTTCTTCTTCTTTTCATTCTTCTTTTCATTCTTCTTTTCATTCTTCTCATTCTTCTTTTCATTCTTCTCATTCTTCTTCTCATTCTTCTTTTCATTCTTCTTCTCATTCTTCTTCTCATTCTTCTTCTTTTCATTCTTCTTTTCATTCTTCTCATTCTTCTTTTCATTCTTCTTTTCATTCTTCTTCTTTTCATTCTTCTTTTCATTCATTCATTCATTCTTCTTCTTCTTTTCATTCTTCTTCTTCTTCTTTTCATTCTTCTTTTCATTCTTCTCATTCTTCTTCTCATTCTTCTTTTCATTCTTCTTCTCATTCTTCTTTTCATTCTTCTTCTTCTTTTCATTCTTCTTTTCATTCTTCTCACTCTTCTTTTCATTCTTCTTTTCATTCTTCTTCTCATTTTTCTTCTTCTTTTCATTCTTCTTCTCATTCTTCTTCTTCTTTTCATTCTTCTTTTCATTCTTCTCATTCTTCTTTTCATTCTTCTTTTCATTCTTCTCATTCTTCTTTTCATTCTTCTCATTCTTCTTCTCATTCTTCTTTTCATTCTTCTTCTCATTCTTCTTCTCATTCTTCTTCTTCTTCTCATTCTTCTTTTCATTCTTCTTTTCATTCTTCTTTTCATTCATTCATTCTTCTTCTTCTTTTCCTTCTTCTTCTTCTTTTCATTCTTTTCATTCTTCTCATTCTTCTTCTCATTCTTCTTTTCATTCTTCTCATTCTTCTTTTCATTCTTCTTCTTCTTTTCATTCTTCTTTTCATTCTTCTCATTCTTCTTTTCATTCTTCTTTTCATTCTTCTTCTCATTTTTCTTCTTCTTTTCATTCTTCTTTTCATTCTTCTTCTCATTTTTCTTCTTCTTTTCATTCTTCTTTTCATTCTTCTTCTCATTCTTCTTTTCATGAAGAAGAAAAGAAGAATGAGAAGAATGAAAAGAAGAAGAAGAATGAGAAGAAGAATGAGAAGAAGAATGAGAAGAAGAAGGAAAAGAAGAAGAAAAAGAATGAAAAGAAGAAGAAGAAGAATGAAAAGTAGAATGAAAAGAAGAAGAAGAATGAAAAGAAGGAGAAGAAGAAGAAGAAGAATGAAAAGAAGAATGAAAAGAAGAATGAAAAGAAGAAGAATAAGAATGAAAAGAAGAATGAAAAGAAGAATGAGAAGAATGAAAAGATTCTTCTTCTTCTTCTTTTCATTCTTTTCATTCCTCTTCTTCTTTTCATTCTTCTTCTTCTTCTTTTCATTCTTATTTTCATTCTTCTTTTCATTCTTCTCATTCTTCTTCTCATTCTTCTTCTCATTCTTCTTTTCATTCTTCTTTTCATTCTTCTTCTCATTCTTCTTTTCATTCTTCTTCCTCTTTTCATTCTTCTTTTCATTCTTCTGATTCTTCTTTTCATTCTTCTTTTCATTCTTCTTCTCATTCTTCTTCTCATTCTTCTACTTCTTCTTTTCATTCTTCTTTTCATTCTTCTTCTCATTCTTCTTTTCATGAAGAAGAAAAGAAGAATGAAAAGAATGAAAAGAAGAATGAAAAGAAGAAGAAGAAGAATGAAAAGAAGAAGAAGAAGAATGAAAAGAAGAATGAGAAGAATGAAAAGAAGAAGAAGAAGAATGAAAAGAAGAATGAAAAGAAGAAGAATGAAAAGAAGAATGAAAAGAAGAAGAAGAAGAATGAAAAGAAGAATGAAAAGAAGAAGAAGAATGAAAAGAAGAAGAAGAATGAAAAGAAGAATGAGAAGAATGAAAAGAAGAAGAAGAATGAAAAGAAGAATGAAAAGAAGAAGAAGAATGAAAAGAAGAAGAAGAAGAATGAAAAGAAGAATGAAAAGAAGAAGAAGAATGAAAAGAAGAAGAAGAAGAATGAAAAGAAGAATGAAAAGAAGAATGAGAAGAATGAAAAGATTCTTCTTCTTCCTCTTTTCATTCTTCTTTTCATTCTTCTTCTTCTTCTTTTCATTCTTCTTTTCATTCTTCTCATTCTTCTTTTCATTCTTCTCATTCTTCTTCTCATTCTTCTTCTTCTTTTCATTCTTCTTCTCATTCTTCTTTTCATGAAGAAGAAAAGAAGAATGAAAAGAATGAAAAGAAGAATGAGAAGAATGAAAAGAAGAAGAAGAAGAATGAAAAGAAGAAGAAGAATGAAAAGAAGAATGAGAAGAAGAATGAGAAGAAGAAGAAGAAGAATGAAAAGAAGAAGAAGAATGAAAAGAAGAAGAAGAATGAAAAGAAGAATGAAAAGAAGAAGAAGAATGAAAAGAAGAAGAAGAAGAATGAAAAGAAGAATGAAAAGAAGAAGAAGAATGAGAAGAAGAAGAAGAAGAATGAAAAGAAGAAGAAGAAGAATGAAAAGAAGAAGAAGAAGAATGAAAAGAAGAATGAGAAGAATGAAAAGAAGAAGAAGAATGAAAAGAAGAATGAAAAGAAGAAGAAGAATGAAAAGAAGAAGAAGAATGAAAAGAAGAATGAAAAGAAGAAGAATGAAAAGAAGAATGAGAAGAATGAAAAGAAGAAGAAGAATGAAAAGAAGAATGAAAAGAAGAAGAAGAATGAAAAGAAGAAGAAGAATGAAAAGAAGAAGAATGAAAAGAAGAAGAAGAAGAATGAAAAGAAGAATGAAAAGAAGAATGAGAAAATTGAAAAGATTCTTCTTCTTCTTCTTTTCATTCTTCTTTTCATTCTTCTTCTTCTTTTCATTCTTCTTCTTCTTCTTTTCATTCTTCTTTTCATTCTTCTCATTCTTCTTTTCATTCTTCTCATTCTTCTTCTCATTCTTCTTTTCATTCTTTTCATTCTTCTTCTCATTCTTCTTTTCATTCTTCTTCTTCTTCTCATTCTTCTTTTCATTCTTCTCATTCTTCTTTTCATTCTTCTTCTCATTCTTCTTTTCATGAAGAAGAAAAGAAGAATGAAAAGAAGAATGATAAGAAGAAGAAGAATGAGAAGAAGAATGAAAAGAAGAATGAAAAGAAGAATGAGAAGAATGAAAAGAAGAATGGAAAGAAGAAGTATTCCAGTACAGCAAAAAGTGTATCTGCAGAGAGCTCCGCTATTTCTGACAGTTCTCTGACAGTTCCTTCACATGTACAGCGGTTGAAACATTGTATCTATTTATTTCCAAATAAAAACATCTGTATCCTAAATGGAAACAAATAGATACAATGTTTCAACCGCTGTACATGTGAAGGAACTGTCAGAGAACTGTTAGAAATAGCGGAGCTCTCTGCAGGGACACTTTTGCCGGCTGATCGGGAAAAATCCGATTCGCGCACCCGAATTATGCAAATATTCGGATTCGACGCGAATCGAATTTTTCCTGAAATTCGAAACGAATTCCACTTCGCCTGGTTCGATTCGCTCATCTCTAGTCAAGAGTAAGTAATGCAGAATTCAGGGGTCAGTAGTAAGAAATGCAGAGTGTAGAGGATAGTAGTTAGTAACGCAGTGTTCAGAGGACAGTTATACGTAATACAGAGTGCAGGGGCCCCTAGTAAGTCATGCAGAGCAATGTTAATTTTGAAGTCAAATTTCCATTTAATTTTAGTTGTATTTTAGTTTATTAAAATCTCCAGTACATTTTAGTCGACTAAAATCGAATGGGTTTAGTTAAATTGTAATGCATTATTTAAGCATTTCTCTAGAATTGCCAAACTCATATTCTCCCATAGTAAAAATCTAATATGTTATTTATGGTATTCAGGTTTGAACTACAGGCACATATTAAGGCTCCATGCACAATAGCAGTTTTTTAAGCTCCTAAAAGCTGTTATTAGCATTTTTTCTCTACTCCTAGAAGCTAAATAGTGTTATCCTATGTGTCCATGTACACTACTTTAGGCTATTAGCATTTTTTAAGCTTCAGCATCTAGAAGCAGAAAAAAAAGGTTTTTTGGAGAGTTTTGCCAAAAATATGAAACGCTCCTAAATACTACTAAAATGCTACTAACAGCTTTTTTCTAGCTTTTTTCCTCTACATGTACATTAAAAACACTAATAAAGTGCTAGCGCTCCTAAACGCTACTAAAATGCTACTAAAAAATTATATCAACAAAGTTTTTTATCCAGCGATTTTTGAGCTTATAAAAACTCTAATGTGCATGGAGCCTTAGCCATTGCTTTATATAATGTCTTTATAAATAAAACCAAGTTTCAAAAACAAACAAAAATATTGCTTTTTGACAAACAGAAGTGAAACTTTAAAATATAAAAAAAACAACTGTAAACTCTATTGGCTGTAATGCTATTGCACATATTACCTGAATATTTTACCAACATGAAATAGGGGAAAAAAAGATAAGCCTTTTTCTTAATATTTTTTTGCAGCAGCTTAGTAGATGCCCCCTATTTATTCTTATGTGGTAGTGCAGTGTTAATTTTGACATAACATTTCAATTTAGTCTGTCAGTCGTTTGACTAAAATTCCATTTTAGTTTTAGTCATATTTTAGTCTTGTGACTAAAATACCATTTTAGTTTTAGATGTATTTTAGTCATCTGAATGGCTTTAGTTTCAGTCATGTTCTAGTCGAATAAAATGGTGTTTTCAGTCAAGGCATCTTTTGAAATTCTGCACAATCTCTAGGGATCCCATTCTAAAATGTAAAAAGTAAACTAATAGTTTTATATAACACAGCCACATCCACACATATACAGTTGCAAGAAAAAGTATGTGAACCCCTTGGGATTACGTGGAGTTTTGCATGAATTGGGCATAAAATGTGCTCTGAACGTCATCTAAGTCACAACAATAGAAGAACACAGTCTGCTGAACATAATACTACACAAACATTAGATGTTGCCATGATTTAATTGCACATAACATGTAAACATTCACAGTGCAGGGAGGAAAAAGTATGTGAACCTTTGGACTTAATAACTGGTTGACCCTCCTTTGGTAGCAACAACCTCAACCAAACGTTTCCTGTAGTTGCAGATCAGACCTGCACAACGATCTGGAGTCATTTTGGACCACTCTTCTTCACAAAACTGTTTCAGTGTAGCAATATTCTTGGGATGTCTGGTGTGAATCGCTCTCTTAAGGTCATGCCACAGCATTTCAATCGGGTTGAGGTCAGGACTCTGACTGGGCCACTCCAGAAGGCGTATTCTGTGCTGTTGCAGCCATTGTTTTGTTGAATTACTTGTATGCTTTGGGTCATTGTCCTGTTGCATCACCCATCCTCTGCGGAGCTTCAGTTGGCGGAAAGATGGTCGTACGTTTTCCTGCAAAATGTCTTGATAAACTCTGGAATTCATTTTCCCATCAATGACAACAATCCGTCCAGGCCCTGAGGCAGCAAAGCAGCCCCAAACCAAGATGCTCCCTCCGCCATGTTTTACAGTGGGGATGAGGTTTTGATGTTGGTGTGCTGTGCCTTTTTTTCTCCACACATAGTGTTGTGTGTTCTTCCCAAACAACTCAATCTTGGTTTCATCTGTCCACAGTATATTTTGCCAGTAGTGCTGTGGAACATCCAGGTGCTCTTTTGCAAACTTCAAACGTGCTGCAATATTCTTTTTGGACAGCAATGGCTTCCTCCGTGGTGTCCTCCCATGTACTCCATTCTTGTTTAATGTTTTCCTTATTGTAGATGTGTCAACAAAAATGTTAGCATGTGCCAGAGATTTCTGTAGCTCTTTAGCTGACACTCTGGGATTCTTCTTTACCTCATGCAGCATTCTGCGCTGTGCTCTTGCAGTCATTTTTACAGGACGACCACGCCTAGGGAGAGTAGCAACAGTGCTAAACTTTCTGCATTTGTAGACAGTCTGTCTTACCGTGGACACATGAACATCAAGACTTTTGGAGATACTTTTGTAACCCTTTCCAGCTTCATGCAAGTCAACAATTCTTGATCGTAGGTCTTCTGAGAGCTCTTTTCTGCGAGGCATGGTTCACATCAGACAGTGCTTCTTGAAACCAGTAAACCCAAAACAGGTGTGTGTTTTTTAAGGGCAGGACAGCTGTCAGCAACACATCCAATATCATCACACTGATTGGAGTCAAGGTTGGCTCACTCCTGGCTCCAATTAGCTCTGGGAGAAGTCATTAAGCTAGGGCCTCACATACTTTTTCCTCCCTGCACTGTGAATGTTTACATGTTATGTGCAATAAACCATGGCAACATCTAATGTTTGTGTAGTATTATGTTCAGCAGACTGTGTTCTTCTATTGTTGTGACTTAGATGACGTTCAGAGCACATTTTATGCCCAATTCATGCAAAACTCCACGTAATCCCAAGGGGTTCACATACTTTTTCTTGCAACTGTAGGACACCCAACATTAGAAGTGATTTTTTTCTTTCAAAGCAAATACAACTTTGCACACTGGTACTGACTAGTATTCCAATGTTTCTCTTCTCCTAATTTAACCCCAGTGGTGATGGAGAGGGGAAAACAAGGATGCTGTGCAGGCACCAGAATCAACCTTATTGGTTGTTAGGATGCCGGTGGCTAGAAGGTTGTAATGGTGCGCCATGATAACCTGTGGCTTTATGTAATTGAAAGGCAGGCTTGATCCACCTGCTGGCTGATATACAATTTTTGGGCAATTTTCAGACATTTTGCCAAGGCGCCTCTGAAGAAATCTGAAGGCACCCCAAAATGCCTGGACACCCTGGTTAAAAAGGCAGATCTAGAAAACCCACCAGCCAGTGAGATTCTTGGGCTAAGAGTCTCTAGCCAGTGAGGCATTGTCACACTCGCCTCTTCTGCTCTCTTGTCCCAGCTCTTCTCTGCATCCCATTTTGCTATATGCAGAGCCCCCAGTATTTTCTGGCGACTTCTTGAATATTTCTCCAGTGATCTTCTGTGATTCCTGTGTTTTCCCTATGTTCCTGACTCCAACGTTCCTCTGTTAGGCTTGGTTCACATCTGTGCAGGTGCCGCCGCTGCGGATCCGCACAAAAGTCTGTGCAGCCGCACCACCTGCACGGAGTTCTAATGGCACGCCGCCCGCACTGGAAAATGCAACCGTACTGGGAACCGAGGTTCTCGTGCGGGCTGCATTTTCAGAAGAAGTGCAGGGACTTCTTCCCTGCGTGTCGCGTGTCACGGGACACGGGAGTCCATTCAAATGAATGGGCTCTCGTGCCCGCGCAAAACACGGCCCGCACAGCCGCATTTATTTGAACCAGGGCTTACTCAGTCTGTATTTGTGCCATTAATCAGCATCCCAGCACCTGTGTGATTCAAGGAGGAGATTCAAGGAGGAGACCAGCACTGACCAGCAATAGGGGGCACTGAAGGTAATAGAGGGGCCAGGGGGTTAACAGCAATGCAAAGAAGGGGAGGGGGGTAAAAGCACTGACCAATAGAGGTTAAGGCACTCATCAGCATTCCAGGTGTGTTTGGAAGGACTGGACTTAAAACACTGACCAACAGCAATGCGAGGTTGGTGGTGGTGGTGGGGGGTGTTAACAGCACTTCAACTAACCAGCGATGCAAGGTGAGTGAGAAGGGGGGGTAGATAAAACACTCAAAATGGCCGGCAGTGAAAGAGGTAGGGGTTAAGAGTACTGCCACTGACATCAATGCTGGGGTTTAGTATTGAAGTTACTGACACCTTTGCTTGGGGATAATATTACAAGTACTGACACCAGTGCTGGAGGTTAGTATGGTGGTTCCTGAGACATATGCTGAGGGAAGAGCCCAGATTTCCCATTTTACTGTCCAGTGTTGCTGATTGGCTAGCTTGACTGTAGTTCTTAGTGTGGCTATTGTGAACAGAAGGAGTGAATGAATGATTTGTAGTTAATGGTGGTGTAGTGTAAGAGGTGGTTGTCCTGGGGCTGTGTTGCAGGTACAGTATAATTTTTTTAGAAATGTTTATACTGTAAACACACAGGATCAGGCTGTGCATAACCATCATAAGCCATCTCTAGGCCAGCAGTCATAGAAACATCTTTAAAGTGAATTGAGGAAAGTGTGTAGGCTGTACATTGTAGGAGGCTATTCTTCCATTGGGGGGTGTAGCAATTGTGCACACAGAGATGGACGCGGTCATCCATCTTGCTAAGGATCCTCCATCGTGTATCTCTCTCCCTCCAATCCCCCCTCCCTCCCTGTTGAGTGACACGTGGTCCCTGTGTTTGGGTTCAGAAGTACACAGGCAATCAGGCACAGCGGGACAGCTTCATGGTTATAAATCCCAAATTAGCTGGTGCCCGGGTGTCTGTTAGCTTCTCAATCTGAGAGAATCGTAAAACCATAAACCAGTCCTTCACTGGGCTTCAAAGACATTCCAGCTAGCCATAAAACAGACAACACATTTAAAACCCACTTTTCCATATAATTTTATATCTAGTGATGGGAAATAATTGCATTAAACCAAGCATATATTCGGATAGCTCGGTTTAATGTGAGTCGTCTGATATCTTACACCCCCTAGCTGAAATCTACAGGAGAGCAGAAAACGATATCTCCTTAACCGTCCCAAGCAGGTATGTCATATTTAACATCTAGACGTTCAGCAGATGATTCTGCTTATTAATCTACTAGTGGCTAGGCTGCTACTCATGATATAAACTGGGAGGGATTTTGGTTCTAGCTTGGGTCTCCGCCTAAACACCCCTCCCCAAATGAGGCGATTGGTTCTCTGCTTTAAGGAGACACCCTTCTGAGTTCCTAGAAAAAGGCTGTTATGCTGGGAGTGGTTGAGTTGAAGTTGAAGAAATCTCCCTTTTAATATCGGAACCGACTTGGGAAATAACACCCCTTTTGCTCTGAAAATTAATCTGCTTAACCCAGGACTTTTGGCAAGTACTCTACCTCTCTAAAACTTCTTTCTGTTATTTCTTTGCTGTGTTATTGCTCTCTGTATTTATATATATATATTGGCTACATCTTTTCTGTAAATATTTTTATTGCACTCTTTTGACTTTTTTAGTAATAAATCCTATTATCTGAAAAGTGTTGAACTGTTTCGAAAGCTCTTTAATGCAAATTAAGAATCCCTGTCTCTGAAGAGCACTGCGGTGACAGTGGTATACAGACAATTATACAAACATCATAGTGTTATTGCTAATATTTGCGAGTTTCCTCCTACTTTGTACAAAAAGGTGGTTGTGGCAGTGTGAAGGGTTAATTGCGTAATTAACCTGACCCAGTAACAATTGCTCTCAGGCTGCGGCACATAGGTTGTGGTCCATTAGCTGGAAAATCTTTGTGCAGGGTGCAGCTGAGCGTGGCATTGTTACCCACATGACAGCGCGGTTTTAGATTGGCTAGTCTTTTGGTCACGAGTTGGTGAGAAGGGCTGGGGCTCTGACGCCGCGATCGTCACGGGGCAACTATCCTTCTGACACCAATGATTTGGGGGACTATTCTCCCACTATTCAACGTTGCCATTGAGACTATTTAATTTACAGTAACTTATATTTTTATTGATTACTCCCTTTTTTATATTAAAGTGATTGTAAAACCTCACCTAAAACAACCCATTCAGTTTAAAATAGAATTGAAAGACAAACATTTGTGTATAGATTTAAAAAAACGTTATATTCACCTTTTTCCCTTTTTTCTAAGTGATCACATACCATCTGTTGTCAGCTGCATAAGAGCTGGGGGAAGAGGAACAGCAGTACACCGATCTTCCCAGTGCAAGGCTGTGTGGGGGGAAGGGTCAGGGCAAGTCTGATCATTGGAGAAGAGTAGACTGAGTTCCCAGCACAGCTAGAGACCATGTCTGTGTCTGTAGTCAGGTTTTAATAGGAGAGGAAAGGAACTGGCAGGAACACCAGGTATTCACACTAAGGAAGCAATACAAAGAGAACAGGATACTTTTTAATACAAGTACATGGTATAACAGGCACATATCAGGAGTATAGAAAGTTGGGTTTACATATTCTTTAAATACATGTTTTGCATTCGCATACTTTTTTTTGAAGAGCATATGAGGTTTTTTTTTAATGTTGTTTTTTAATGTTGAGGCATGGAAGATTTTAGAAGAATTTAGCACATCTGTTCTCATTAAGGTTGAGAACCACTGGTCTATAAAGTATGATGAATGAGTTGAAATAATTAAACTAACAATGGGAGCAGCTAGTCAAGTGACCTCTTCTTTTTTTTTTTTTGCCAAAATGACATTTACTTTGAGATAGACCTCTCCTTGTACAAAATTATATAATGTGTAGCCAGCTTGGAACAGAGAAGCATCCACTTTGGCAATCTTTGTGTTTCAAATTCACACTGACACTATAAATTGTATCTTTTCTCTCTAGGTTATGTGGCTTTGAACCATTTTTTGACCCACGGGGTGATCAGTACATGTACAGCAGGATCCTTACTTGTGACTTTGAATTTGTTTCTCCCTGGTGGGATGAAATCTCTTTAAATGCCAAAGACCTGGTAAGAAATGCTTTATGAAATGAGCTTATTTCATAGTTCTCATATCTTATAGCAGTCTAATTATTTAGCTTAAACTGTTGAACAGACACACCAACTTATACAACAACTTACAGTTGGGGCTGTACATACATTGGAGTTTATTCAATATGGTAAAGAGCAGTGATGAGCCGAACACCCCAATAATAATGATTTGCTAAGTAAAGTAACTAATAGAAACCTCACAAATTTCAGTGCAAAAATTTGGTTTCTCATTGATTGCTTTGCTACAGATTAGGGATGACCTGAACGTAACCAAGGCCAGTCTGGCAAAACCACCTCACACGAAAGCCAGGTATGTTGGATTCATCAGTAGTCCCTGATAAAGAGCAATAATGTGAGAGAAACTCACAATAATCAATCAGAAAGCATATATCTAAACTGGAATTTGTGAGGTTTCTCTTGGTTGCTTCATTTAACACATTGTTTGCATTTTTTTATGATAGCGCATTGTGCCCAGACCAGGGGCAGACTGACAACTCATGGGGCCCCCGGGAAATAGGGGATCATGGGGCCCTTTTGTAAGAAAAGTCTGAAGGAGGCTGAAGTATTGCTGTGTCTGGCACAGAACAGTACTTTAAATCTAACAAGCTGCAGTTTGTATCAGGGGCGGACTGACAACTCATGGGGCCCCTGGGCAATAGGGGATCATGGGGCCCCTGTGTCTTTGCCCAAACTCAAAAAAGTCTATGAAAAAGGTACCAGGGGCATCTCATGGGGCCCCCTACTGACTCCAGGCCCTCGGGCAGTGCCCGAGTTTCCAAATGGTCAGTCCGCCCCTGGCCCAGACTATGCACATTAAAGTATTTTCATATGCTAAACAAGCAGTAAAAGAACTAATAAAACAAAAAAAGGATTAATTTATAATTTATCTAAAGCGGATTTGAACTACAAGCATTATCTCCTTATTTACCAAAATTCCTTCCCCCCCCAGGTATAAATGCTGCAATAGTTAGTACATATACATACCTTACTCCCTGTTTTTATACTGCAGGAGTCAATGTCACCATGCCAGACAAGAGTAGCCCAAATCTTGCAAGGTGGCACTCCAGAACAGTGCATGAGCATTGTCTTGTGAGATTTTGGGTGCTCAGAATTTTAAAAACTTGCTGGAAGAATGGTCACCCCCACCTAGATAGCCACAGAGGATTTTTCCTTATATGTAACTGCAGTGTTTTGGAACAGGGGTGGTCTACTTTTTAGTACTAGGTCCACTTTAACAGAGATGTTTGGGAATAGAAAAAAAAATCATACTCACCTAGATGGCTGCAGCACTGATCCCAGCTGCAGCTGTCCCCCACCAGTTCTGCACTGAGAACTGCGCGATCAAAGACCGCTGATTGCTCAGTCCTCAGTCTTCAGCGGACAGAGAGCTGCTGACTGTTAGTCACCGGCTCTCTGCTCTCTCCGTCCATTCACTGAAGTGCCAGGCTGTGGAGGCAGTGGCTCGTTGAGAGGCTGAGCCTGCTGCCAGTTCAAGCATCTGGGTGGATCCTAACTTTAAAGTTGAGACCACTCCAGAGCCTGCACTGGTTGAGTGACATTAGCTGACAGTGAGTTTTAGCCCACTGTAGGCTAAAATGGGTCACAGGAGTGCAGAAGGATGTGCACTCCTGTTATCTATAGAAGTATAGCTAAAATAGCTTTGGCCATACATAGTTAGTCTGGTTGAAAAAATCTAGTTCAACCAATAAAAAGGAAAAAAAAATTATTCCGTTTTATATACACAATCCTATACCCACAGTTGATCCAGAGAAAGGAAAAAAAAACCCCAGCAAAGCATGGTCCAATTTGCTCCAGCAGGGGAAAACATTCTTTCCTGGTCCACCAAGAGACAATCGGATATTCCCTGGATCAGCTTTACCTATAAATATTAGCATCCAGTTATATTATGTGCATTTAGGAAAGAATCCAAGCCTTTATTTAAAGGAATCCACTAAGTTGGCCAGAAGCAGAGCTTGAGAGAGTCTATTCCACATTTTCACAGCCCTTAATTTAAAGAAACCTTTCCGTATTTGGAGATTAATTCTCTTTTCCTCCAGAAGTAAAGAGTTCCCCCTTGTCCCTTGTGATGACCTTACAGTGAATAACTCTACACCAAGTTCACTATATGGACCACCTAAGTATTTATAGATGTTGATAATTTCCCCCCTTATTCTCCTCTTCTCAAGAGAGAATAAATTCAGTTGCTCTAATCTTTCCTCATAGCGGAGCTTTGATTGATGCCCAAAACTGAACTGCATATTCCAGATGAGGTATTACTAAATATTTGTACAGGGGTAATATGATATCTCTCTCTCTGGAGTCTATACCTCTCTTAATACAAGAAATAATTTTGCTCACTTTGGAAACCACAGCTTGGCATTGCAGAATGCTATTATTAAGCTTGTGATCAACCAGAACTCCCAGATCCTTGTCCACTATTGATTCTCCCATTTGGACTCCCCCCTATTATGTATGATGCATGCATATTCTTAGCCATCATGTGCATAATTTTGCATTTATCAACATTAAACCTCATTTGCCACAATTAATCAGCTCATTGAGGTCGGCTTGCAAGTTGGAGACATCTTGTAAGGACATTATTCCACTGCACAGCTTGGTGTCATCTGCAAAGACTGAAATGGGATTTTTAATCTCAGACCCTATATCATTTATAAATATATTATAAAGAAATGGTCCCAACACTGAACCTTGGGGTAAACAACTAACAACCCTAGACCATTCAGAGTATGAATCATCAACCACTAATCTCTGAACACGGTCTTTTAGCCAGTTTTCTACGCATTTACATACCGATTTTTTTCAAGCCTGTAGAGTTTACCTTACACATTAGCCGTGTGTGGGGAACTGTGTCAAAAAATTTTGCAAAATCCAAGTATACCACTTCCACTGCCATTCCTTTGTCTAAGGTTTTGCTTAACTCCTCATAAAAAGAAATCAGATTTGTTTGACAACTTCTGTCTTTCATGAATCCATGCTGTCTGTTGTTTAAAATATTTTTTTCCAGAAAGAACTCATATATGTGGTCTTTAAATAAACTTTCCAGTATCCTCCCAATTATAGAAGTTAAACTAACAGGTCTGTAGTTACTTGGTAAAAACTTTGATCCCTTTTTAAATATAGGCACCACATCGGCCTTACCCTATTCCAGTGGTACTATGCCAGTCATTAAAGAGTCCCTAGGAATTATAAACAATGGCTTTGAAATTACAGAGCTCGATACTTTTAGGTCCCGTGGGTGTATGCCATCTGGTCCAGGTGTTATATTCTGTCTAAATATTTTTGGACCATATACATTTTGAGCCATTGTTGATCATTTGGAGCTGTGTCAATACCATGCCCATTATGGACAACAGCTTCCTCATGCTCCATTGTTTACACAGGGCTGAAGAAGGTATTTAATACATTTGCCTTCTTTTTGTCCCCAGTCACCCACTCTAGATTATTTTGTAAAGGGCCTACATGTTCAGACCTGATCTTTTTACTAATATATATAATATTAATATATTTGAAAATTTTTATTCTACTTTCTTTTGTAATCTGTAGCTCATTTTCAATCTTGCAGCCCTGATTTCCTTTTTACATATTCTGTTGTATTCCTTGTAACAATTAACTGATGATAGTATTCCTTCATTTTTATATTTTTTAAAAGCTCTTTTATTATTATTTATAGCTTTTTTTTTTTACTTTGGCTGTGAGCCACGTAGGTTTTATTTTTAGCCTTTTAAACTTTATTGCCCATGGGAAAATATTTTGCAGTGTGTTCACATATGAACTTTTTGAAGAATTCCCATTTTTGTTTTGTGTTCATCAATGCCAATATTCTCTCCCAGTCAAGGAAAGCAGCCCTCATCCTTGGAAAAATGTATTCTCTTAAAGTTGATTTTAGATTTCCAGTATGTGCTTGTTGTTTACAGCTGAAATCATGTTATGGTCACTGTTACCCAGATGTTTTTTTATATGGACATTTGTAATAAGCTCTGCATGGTTTGAGATTACCAGATCTGGCAGCGCATCATTCTTAGTTGGGGCCTCTATGAACTGTATCATAAAATTGTAATGTATTAGGTTTATAAATGTTAAGTGTTTCTTCAGTGCCATTACTCCAGTCAATTTCAGGGTAGTTAAAATCCCCCATTATTATCACTGTCCCAGCCCTTTCTATCTGTGCAAGGAGCTGCGTCTTCACCTCCTCATTAACACTGGGTGGCCTTTAACAATTTCCAATGATTACCTTTGTAGTGCGCACATCTATGTGCAGTTCCACCCATAATGCTTTAGCCTCATTACACTCTCCATCAACTAGGTCCTCTTTTACATTTGCTCTGAGATAACTTCTCACATAGAGACAGATACCACCACCTTTCCTTTTCCCTTTCTCTAAAGAGAACATAGCCAGGAATATTAATAGTTCAGTCATGTGAGGAATGAAGCCAAGATTCAGCAATACCAATTAAATTCTAGTTCTCTTCGTGCACCAAAGCTTCCAACTCATCTGTTTTATTTGGCAGACTTCTGGCATTAGTGAACAAACACTTTCATTCATTGCCACAAACATATTTTGCACATTTTTTATTTTAGTTCCATTTCCAATGGTTGTTTGTAACATGGGAACCTTCTTATCAGCTGCCATAGCCCTCCCCCCATCTTTCCCTATTCCACCCACCAATAGGGACTGGCCCCAGTCTGACCTGTCTGCCCCATTATAGTCTAATTCTCCCTCCCCCTCAATCCTAGTTTAAATAGTATTTAAAGGTAAATACTGCACCTTTAAACACTAAGTGTTTTACACAGCAACCTATCAGATCCAATTCTACCGTGAACATATATAACACGTATATGCACATCACCTATGCCTGCTTACAAAAACCATATAAATCTACCCCCTAACTGTCCATCTAAAACTAACACAGCATCCAGAGGGGGTTGTACAAATGCCACAAAGCTTTGCTTAAAAAAAATGTACCCCCATCACCCAGCAACCACCCTGTACCTGCATGCAATGAAAATGCACACTGATGTGCACTTTTCTGGGCAACAACATGTAGGAGCATATTCCCTCCCAGTTGCTTCTCAACCACTCCCTGGAAAGCGACTCACCACAGATGGCTTTTCATGGGGGGCAACAATCGTTACCACTGATATAAATAAGCCCTAAAAACATCAGCCACTCTAGCAGGTTTTTTATTTCTACATGAAGTATACTTTGGTCTTAAAATCCCCTGATCTCAGTGCCCAGAGAAGCACTCCCCTTCCAGCTTGAAGCAAGAGGAGAGAAAGCAACAAATAAAGCAGTGGTTATTTTCATTTCTTTTAAGTGTTTTTAAGTTTTGATTTTATATTTGTCCTTAAATGAAAACCATATCTGATTATATTATGAGAGACGGTATATACGGTTGATTTATATGGTCATCATGTGAGTACATGACCACTGTGCATATATATACAAGTTCATACAAAATTAAATAACTGATTAAGTTACAGATATATATAATGCTGTTGCAGTCCCATTTGTACTGTTCACATTTTGACACACATAGATATGTCTGGTCATGTGCACAATAGAAGATACTAGTAATCTTTTAGACTATGAGAGGAAGCTTAAATTATCAAGGAAAGCTGGTGTTGGATAAGGATTATGTTAAGAACTTTAGTTATCTAGTCTTCAGTCTGCAAAAACGTGTTATGACCCTTTAAAAGTGATCCTTCACTCCAGTTAATTAGCATGTTTATGTGCATTAAAGCCAATATCTTTATCATCCATTGAGGCATGCAGAAATATAATAGTACTTTTTGGGTTCTACTGCTTCCTACAAGAGGTTTGGATATTGGCAAACAAAGAACGTTAAGCCAACTCCCATATAACCCTGCTTCCAACCACCATGCCTTAGGCCCCATTCACACCTGAGCATAGCGTTTTTGTGCATTTGTGCATTTTTTTACATGTTTTTATGCATGTTTGCTAACGTTTGTGTGAGACTTGCTTAGGCATTTTTAGGCTTTTTGAGTTCTGGTGTTTTTGTATTAGTCAGTAGAGGAAAATGTAATCTGTGACATCAGTTGTTGCCATGTTTTGGCATGCCAGAAAAACGTGTGACAAAATGTGTGATTTGCACATTTCCATGTATTTCTATGGGAATAAAAACATGCCAAAAACGCATCAATCTGCCCGAATGCAGCTACAAAAGTAGCTACAAAAACTTTTTTTTGAGCTTTAGGCGTTCTGCTTCAGGCGACTTGGTGTGGAGATGTGTACCATCTCCATACTGTAATATTGATTTTTTTTTCTCCCTGAGTGTTTTGGAGCCTCGAGCTTCACGTTACAAAATGCTGTTTTGGGTGTGAATGGGGCCTAAGTATTTTGCTAGTGTCTTAGAATGTTGGACACCTTTTCCCCTGGTGTGCTGAAAAACATTTTAACTTTGGTTTGACCCAGTCTCTAGAGACTCATGCATCCAGCCTCAAGTGAATTGCATTTAAAAGCTGTATCTGGACCCTGCAGAACTGAAAGATGCAACCTTTCAGCACTGGGCTCTGCATTGTTTCAGTTTGGCGACCCTTGTGTACTGTGTTAATTAACCGCATACCACTTTCTAGGTCTAGGCCCTGGCTAAGCCTCTGGTGCGACCCAGTCTCTGAGGACTTAAACACTGATTTAGGTCAGTGCCTTGAGCCTTCAGCCTTGAGGAAACACTTTCTTCTTGCTTCTGCTGCTTTCAAGACATCTGGTGCACCATCTAGTCTCCTGTTTCGTTCCACAGCAATTTGGTCACCTTAGGCCACCTGCCAACCTCATTTGTATTAGCTGCCTGGACATATTTATTTAATTTGGATTCTTCTGAGGTTTTGCATGGCAGTGCAAATAGTCCATGTAATTAACAAATACATGTATTTGACATGTATTTTCATCGGCAAAACCACATGTATTGCTTTCTACGTGAACTTATGCAAAATCGGGTTCAATGTATTACACAAGTGTCAAGGACATGGTTTTAATAGCGATTGTGACAAGTCATATGTCCACTGCTTGGCAGAAAAAGAAATATGAACCATTATATGTGCATTTGAGAGCTGCTGTGCAGTTAAAAGGACAGGTACGCAACTGCTGTTTAAGAGATGGCACTGTCAGAGATATTATTAGGTTCAATTCACAAAGTTTTACATATACTGTAGGTAAGGATCCTTTTTTATGTATAAAAAAAGATCTCTGTGCTTAGCCCAATAATGTATATATTGAAAAAGTAAAAAAGTGAACTGCTGCTACTACCTTCCTGAATACTAGAATATATCATTTCAACACATTAGAAAAGTGCGCCGTCCACTTTAAATGTGATTAATAAATAAATGAATACCGTATATACTCGAGTATAAGCCGACCCGAATATAAGCCGAGGTACCTAATTTTACCACAAAAAACTGGGAAAAACTATTGACTCGAGTATAAGCCGAGGGTGGGAAATGAGGCACCCCATTATTGGTGTCAGTGGAATAGTGCCCCATCTTTGGTGTCAGTGGGAGGAATAGTGTCCCATCATTGGTGTCAGTGGGAGGAATAGTGTCCCAACATTGGTGTCAGTGGGAGGAATAGTATCCCATCATTGGTGTCAGTGGGGGGGTGGAGGAATAGTGCCCCATCGTTGGTGTTAGTGGGGGGGGGGGAATAGTGCCCAATCGTTGGTGTCAGTGGGGGGGAGGAAAAGTGCCCCATCGTTGGTGTCAGTGGGAGGAATAATGCCCCATCATTGGTATCAGTGATACCAATGATGGGGCACTATTCCTCCCACTGACACTTGCTGACCCCTGTTCCAGTATGGTGCTGCTGCAGCCAGCATATGTGGTTGCAGCAGCACCTAAGCACGGCACACTTACCTGCATCTCCTTCACTCGATTTTCGCGGGGCCGCTCAGCTCCGCCTCCTCGCCGGTGATTGGCCGCCTGTGTGCCTTTCCTGAGCTACAGTTCTGGCGGCCAATCACCGGTGAGAAGGCGGAGCCGAGCAGCCGCGCGAACATCCAGTGGACGAACCGAATGAAGGAGCAGCCGCGCTTCCTGGACCGGATCGTCGTGGGGCCGGAGCCAGGTAAGAGACAGCAGCCCCCTGCCCACCCCTGTACATAGTTTCCCTTCTGTTCTGTCCCCCTGCTAGACATCTGCAGACGTTGACTCGAGTATAAGCCGAGGGGGCCGTTTTTCAGCACAAAAAATGTGCTGAAAAACTCGGCTTATACTCGAGTATATACGGTATGTGAAAACTAAAATTCATTTACGCCCAAATGATAATTAGTCCATAAGAAGTACAAAATTACGCAAACTAAAATACATATAACACCAAATGATATTTCATATACAGTGCAATGCAGTGCAAAATAAATGCATGTAAATAAGTCTCCAAATCGAATGTCAGGAAAAAGTGCTGTGCCAAATTAATCTTCCAATCAAGTGCTGCTGTGCTCAAAAGGTGCTCCTCAGAAAAACAGGCAAGCCTCTTACCGAACCAAATTGATCTCAAACTATAGAGATCAAATGAGCGGCTAGCAGCTAGAAAGCAATGGAAAAGCATTTGACTATTCGGCCGGGGTGTCAGTCCATCGGCTTGTGCATGGTGACGTCACAGAAAGACTCCGCCCAACGCAGTTCCCCAAAAATGGCATCCACCGGGATTGTGCAATACTTAGGTTTTAAATAAAAAATTAGTTTTTATTGGGGTTGCACTATGAAGTATTTTCTTGTTTAAACCCTTTCATGGACAATATCCACTCAGTTGATCTATAGCTTGAGATCCGTTTTGGTTCTGTAAGAGGCTTGCCTGTTTTTCTGAGAAGCACCTTTGGAGCACAGCAGCACTTGATTGAAGGATCCTTTTTTAGCCATGTGACTGAGTTTTAACTCCTATTGAAAATTAGGATCTTTATCCTGGTGTGTTAGCTTTGTGAATTGAGACTAATAACATGTTACAGAGACTTCTCTTTTTAGACAGCATGCATTAGAGTTTATGATCTTAAAAATGCCCTGTTAGTTATACTGCCATGGTAGAGAACTTTCTGGGTTAAAGTATTGACATGATATCAGACACTCCGCTGTTAGAGCCATTACTGTTGTATGTTAGAGACACCCTTCTGCAAAGTCTTCGGCAGTATAGTAGCGAATAATAGTAATCTCACCTCCAGGCAATGCTGATCCTTTCTCTTCTTGCAGACTAAAGTGGGGGTGACCCTAGACAACTGTGAGAGGTCAAGGCTGTAGGGACTGCATTCTCATCCCACTGACTGCTGGGCACTACCTTCTCTTTAGTCTTTACTCAGTGGTCAATGAGCATTTATTTCCTACACATTCTGCATGAAGTGATTTTTTTTTATTTTTGGCATTTTTGTAAACACTGTAGTACCCACAATCTTTGAACCCAACTAGACCCCAAGGTCCCACGCTAAAGTTCTATGCCAATATGAAACTTCCACCAGTAAGAGTTGCAACAGAAGACAAAGCAAGAACACAAACTGATGAGCAACTCTGCAAGTAACTGTAGCAGAATACTGTATATACTGTATTTATTATGTTCTTTAAGCTCCACAAATACACTATAATTGCAGGTCAAGAAGCTAATTGTGCTGGATCCACAGAAAAGACTAACAGTATCTCAGGCCCTAGAACATCCGTGGGTAACAGGAAGAGCTGCTAAGGTTTCTCATATGGATCAAACACAAAAGAAACTTCAGGAATTTAATGCAAAGCGCAAGCTTAAGGTGAGTTGTGCTCCACATACAGATTGCCAAAAGATATGTTTTATACAGTGTCAATTCAGATCCCAACTACGGCACTACCTGGCCAGAATTTGCATATTCTCCCTGTGCCTGCGTGGGTTACCTCGAGATATTCCGGTTTCCTCCCACACTCCAAAGACATGCCAGTAGGTTAGTTGGCTCCTGTCTAAATTGGCCCTAGTATGTGTATGTATGAATGTGAGTTAGGGACCTTAAATTATATGCCCCTTGAGGGTTAAGGACTGATGTGAATGTACAATATATGTAAAGTGCTGTGTAAATTGCTATACATGTACCTGTAATAAATAAATATACAGCATCCATAAAGCATATCTAAACCCCC
Organism: Staurois parvus; assembly: GCF_062004578.1. Lineage (NCBI taxonomy): Eukaryota > Metazoa > Chordata > Amphibia > Anura > Ranidae > Staurois > Staurois parvus. Next base: position 14,604,572 of record NW_028317882.1, read on the forward strand.
CCAAAAAAATGGAATATATTGTAGGTTACTAACCCTTACTTTTGGTGGCTGCATCACTTTTCTTGTTTAGGCCTTTTCCTTTTTTTCTTTATTTCATTTTTCATTTGGTAATCCTATGAATAACATACATTTATGCCTTAACGGTATCTGTGAAGGGAGCCATGGTTTCCACACAGGCTGGATTTCAACCATTTCTGCTTTTGTTCATCTCTGTTACATGAGTTTTTTTTACCCTGCTGGGGTCATACACTGCAGGCTGAATGAAAGTGGCCATAACAGAACTCCTCAATCCAAGCTAAACAGCAGCAGGCTTCTTTGACAGTTGAACAAATGAACGACTTTTATCTATTGGAAATTTGGTCATCAGGCCAACACACTAAACGAACGTCAGCTGGTTTATGAGGAAATGGATGAAATTTCCTCAGTGTACAAGCAGCTTAATTCAGCCCCCACATCTAAAGTTCTTCTTTAAGTTAAGCAACATACACGTCTATGTAGACCTGCTTTAACATTGACATTCATTTTAGTAGTTAGTTGCTTAAAGATGGACCCCAAGCTGGAACAAATGGGTCAATATGTCTAGGGCTTCCAAAATAAGGAGAAATATATACAGTTGTGTTCAAAATATTAGCAGTCAGACATCACTAACCTGATCAGTCACTGTTTTTGGTAGAAATGATATTTCTACATGGCAAATAATTTACTAGCAGGTGTAGTACAGTAATAGAAATCCAACAGACCCAACAGTCATGACATGCATGCTGCTGATTCTGTGTAATTGAATCACTAATTGAAAGGGGCATGTTCAAAATAAGAGCAGTGTGGAGTTCTATTAGTGAGGTTATTCATTCTTTGAAAAACAGGAGTCAATTACTGCCCTTATTTAAGGAAGGAAGGCAGCAAATGTTGTACATGCTGGTTACAGTGCATTTCTCTCTGAAATTCTGAGGAAAATGGGTCGTTCCAGACATTGTTCTGAAGAACAGCGTACCTTGATTAAAAAGTTGATTGGAGAGGGGAAAACATATAAAGAAGTGCAGAAAATAATAGGCTGCTCAGCTAAAATGATCGCAAATGCTTTAAAATGGCAACCAAAACCTGAAACACGTGCAAGAAAGAAAAAAACTACCATTCGAATGGATAGAAGTATAGCCAAAATGGCAAGGACTCAGCCAACAATCAGCTCCAGGAAGATTAAAGAAGGTCTATAGTTAGCTGTGAGTACTGTTACAATTAGAAGACACCTATGTGAAGCCAAGCTATCTGCAAGAAGCCCCTGCAAAGTCCCACTGTTGAAAAAAAGACATGTGCTGAAGAGGTTACAATTTGTCAAAGAGCACATTGACTGGCCTAAAGAGAAATGGCGCAACATTTTGTGGACTGATGAAAGTAAGATTGTTCTTTTTGGGTCTAGTGGCCGGAGACAGTTTGTCAGACGACCCCCAAACACTGAATTCCAGCCACAGTACACTGTGAAGACAGTGAAGTATGGTTGCGCAAGCATCATGATATGGGGATGTTTCTCATACTACAGTGTTGGGCCTATTTATCGCATACCAGGGATCATGGATCAGTTTGAATACATCAGAATACTTGAAGAGGTCATGCTGCCTTATGCTGAAGAGGAAATGCCCTTGAAATGGGTGTTCCAACAAGACAACAACCCCAAACACACCAGTAAACGTGCAACATCTTGGTTCCAGACCAACAAGATTGCTGTTATGGAGTGGCCAGCCCAATCCCCGAATCTTGATCCAATAGAAAACTTGTGGGGTGTCATCAAAAATGCAGTTTCTGAGGCAAAACCAAGAAATACAGAAGAACTGTGGAATGTAGTCCAATTATCCAGGGCTGGAATACCTGTTCACAGGTGCCAGAAGTTGGTTGACTCCTTGCAACACAGATGTACAGCAGTTCTCAGAAACAGTGCTTATACAACTAAATATTAATTAAGTGATTCAAAGGAAAGCAAAATCTTCAAACATTTTTCAGTTTATATAATGTTTGAGTTTGTAAAGAAGAATACAAACACTGCTATTTTTTGAACAGTCTAATATTTACTTTTCTTCAATTGTTTTAGAGGAACACAAATTTGATATATTTTTCATCATGTTTTGATTTGAAATAGAATGTGTAGTGTTCCCAATGCATTTGTGTGTATGGAAATAAAAGCTATTAGAAGGATTTTGAGCTTTATTCACTTTTTTCAACACACTACTATTATTTTGAACACAACTGTACCTAACTCCACACTCCAGTTTGCTCCCTTCATCCACACAACCTGTTCAGTGCTGCCTTCTCTGCAGTGACTTTGGTCGCAAGCTCACATCCCCAAATACAATGCAGGGTCGCTAGCCCTGCATTGTATGTGATGATGCTGAGGGACCACCTCACCTCTGAAGCTTTGAGGTGAGGAGGGCAACACTGGAACCTTCCAGAACAGGGAACAGGGTAAGTAGTATCACTCCTAAATGGAGCTATCATTTAACCCCTCACAGTGTGGGAGGAACCCACAGCAAGAGTATTTTTGTGTTCCAGCCTGGAGTTTAGCTTAAAAAAAACAGAGTTGAGAGGAATATAAAGTCTACCAAAATACAGATCATAAATAGAATTGTCTATTTTTTGTTCATTCAGTGCATGTTAAGATTTGTTAGCACCCCGTAAATTCACTATACATCACCACACATAGCATAGTTGTGAAGTCTTATACTAAAGACAATGACAAAGACAATCATCTCCCTGAGACCATGTTTATTCTCACTGATGCTGGGGCCAGGACATTTTCTATCCTCACTGGCCTTAATCCAGCCCTCCTAAAGTCTGAAGGACTTATAAAACATTCACATAACACTTTAGTTTTATTAATTAAATTACTCTTATACAAGTGTATTTTTATTCATTTCAAATGAAAGTGTAAAAATGATTGTATTTCTCTGGTATTTTATACTCTTCAGGCAGCCATGAAAGCCGTAGTAGCTTCAAGCCGCTTAGGAAGCCACAGTCATGTTGAGAACTCAAGATGTCTGCAAAGCTCACAAGTTCAACAAAGATATAATTGTTCAGGTTCTGATGCAGGAGAACCCCATTCGACAACTGAACAGCAAAGCATCGTACAGGAACCATCTCCTGAACCTGTACAACAAGAGCATTCTATAAGCACTGTCATGGGAACTGAGAGTTAACACCATCATTATTTTGCCACCTTTTCCTGATCTAATGAATTATTAGGACACAGATATATGCAGGAACAGTCAAATACCAAGGACGTTCATTAACCAAGTGTGAATGATGTGCTGGTAATCTGTGTAATGAAACATCAAGAAATATTAAAAGCCGCTGATAAGCCTCACCTACAGCAAATCAAAGTAGTTCTATCCTTCTAAATCAGGGGTCTCCAAACTGCGGCCCGAGGGCCAGATATGGCCCTTTGCTACCCTTTATCCGGCCCTTGGGGTACTATTCCTCACACTGAGACCAACAATGGGGCAGCACCAATTATGGTGTACTATTCTTTACACTAGAACCAATGATGGTGTACTGTTCTTCCCACTAATACCAATGATGGGGCACTCCTCCTCCTACTGATCATCAACCCTGAGGCCATGTTTATTCTCACTGACGCTGGGGCCAGGACATTTTCTATCCTCACTGGCCCTAATCCAGCCCTCCTAAAATCTGAAGGACCATATACTGGCCCTTTTTTTTAAGAGCGTGGAGTGTTATAAATGAAGCCTACCATACTTTGAAGTGCTATTTCCTAAATAATTATAGTGGCTACAACAGATAGCTTTTACATTATGGGCACTTGCTGATAACAGGGCAAAGGAAAATAGGAAAGTAAAGGTGCATCAATTTCCAGCTGTTACTTGTCCAAGTGGAAACTTTAGCTTAGGTTTTATGCTTGATCTCTGTTGTGCTCATATAGTTAGATTATTAGTTTAATTAGTTCCACATTTCCATGTGTTAAAACCATGCTGTTATACTCATGTTTAACATTACATTTTTATAGATCTGAGCTGGAAAAACAAGCTTTAATATGAGTATATTTTACAATGTCAAAAAATAACTGAGTCTTGATGTGCTATAAGCACATAATGCTAAATGTATTACTTGATATACAGTCAGGTCCAAAAATATTGGGACATCGACACAATTCTAACATTTTTGGCTCTATACATCACCACAATGGATTTGAAATGAAACAAACAAGACGTGCCATAACTGCAGACTGTCAGCTTTAATTTGAGGGTATTTACATCTTGTTAAGGGACCAAAAGTAATGGGACAGAATAATAATCATAAATCAAACTTTCACTTTTTAATACTTGGTTGCAAATCCTTTGCAGTCAATTACAGCCTGAAGTCTGGAACGCATAGACATCACCAGACACTGGGTTTCATCCCTGGTGATGCTCTGTCAGGCCTCTACTGCAACTGTCTTCAGTTCCTGCTTGTTCTTGGGGCATTTTCCCTTCAGTTTTGTCTTCAGCAAGTGAAATGTATGCTCAATCGGATTCAGGTCAGGTGATTGACTTGGCCATTGCATAACATTCCACTTCTTTCCCTTAAAAAACTTTTTGGTTGCTTTTGCAGTATGCTTTGGGTCATTGTCCATCTGCACTGTGAAGCGGCGTCCAACGAGTTCTGAAGCATTTGGCTGATTATGAGCAGATAATATTGCCCGAAACACTTCAGAATTCATCCTGCTGCTTTTGTCAGCAGTCACATCATCAATAAATACAAGAGAACCAGTTCCATTGGCAGCCATACATGCCCACGCCATGACACTACCACCACCATGCTTCACTGATGAGGTGGTATGCTTAGGATCATGAGCAGTTCCTTTCCTGCTCCATACTCTTCTCTTCCCATCACTCTGGTACAAGTTGATCTTGGTCTCATCTGTCCATAGGATGTTGTTCCAGAACTGTGAAGGCTTTTTTAGATGTTGTTTGGCAAACTCTAATCTGGCCTTCCTGTTTTTGAGGTTCACCAATGATTTACATCTTGTGGTGAACCCTCTGTATTCACTCTGGTGAAGTCTTCTCTTGATTGTTGACTTCAACACACATACACCTACCTCCTGGAGAGTGTTCTTGATCTGGCCAACTGTTGTGAAGGGTGTTTTCTTCACCAGGGAAAGAATTCTTCGGTCATCCACCACAGTTGTTTCCGTGGTCTTCCGGGTCTTTTGGTGTTGCAGAGCTCACCGGTGCGTTCCTTCTTTTTAAGAATGTTCCAAACAGTTGTTTTGGCCACACCTAATGTTTTGCTATATCTCTGATGGGTTTGTTTTGTTTTTTCAGCCTAATGATGGCTTGCTTTACTGATAGTGACAGCTCTTTGGATCTCATCTTGAGAGTTGACAGCAACAGATTCCAAATGCAAATAGCACACTTGAAATGAACTCTGGACCTTTTATCGGCTCATTGTAATTGGGATAATGAGGGAATAACACACACCTGGCCATGGAACAGCTGAGAAGTCAATTGTCCCATTACTTTTGGTCCCTTACCAAGTGGGAGGCACATATGCAAACTGTTGTAATTCCTACATTGTTCACCTGATTTGGATGTAAATACCCTCAAATTAAACCTGACAGTCTGCAGTTAAAACAAATCTTGTTCGTTTTATTTCAAATCTATTGTGGTGGTGTATAGAGCCAAAAATGTTAGAATTGTGTCGATGTCCCAATATTTATGGACCTGACTGTACCTGCCAAGATAGAGCTAACCTCCTAGAATCAAATATATCTGACACAATAATGTCCCAAAGTGGAGATGTCCTGTCAGCATTTTTCAATATAAACATTTTAATACATATCCAAAATAATACTTTTTATCATATACTGTACAACATACCACAGTAATAATATGACAAACATTTAAAACTAGTTGAATCATTTGCTACAGGCCATACATATTTGGCTTATATTGTACTTTTTCTATTTGTTCATTATAGCAGAATGTAAACTACTAAAATGAATGAAGGCAAATCAACTGGGTGCGCAAAAGTGTGCTCATAGATTAAAGTCTTTAACATGTGTGTCATCTGTAATAAAGATCAAACCACCACAGTTTTGGAGGTGTTTGTCTTTTTTTTCAATTTCAATTCAGTTCAGTTTGTACCTGGTTTATGAATGGGTTATTCGCATCCAAACTGGCTGATGGAGTCTGGATTATGTGCAACTGCATCTAATTCATATTGCTATATCAGTACTAAACATGCTGTTTACCTTTGAATCTATCAGCACACTTCTGCACATCTGGTTGCTTGCGTTTGTTTGAACCTAATATGGATTACCATGGAATGAACATTACAGTCATGGCCAAAACAATTGGCACTCCTACATTTGTGTCAGATAATGCACCACTTCACCTAGAACATCATTGCAATTACAAATGTTTAGGCATTCTCATGTTTATTTATTTTGTTTGTATTGGTATGACACAATAAAGTGGAGAAACAAAAAGCCAAATAAGACACATTCCATGCAACCCCCCCCCCCCAAATGGACTGGACAAAATTATTGGCACTTTCTCAAAATTGTAAGAAATAAATGCATTCCATGTTTGTGATGCTCCTGTAATTTGTAATTAAACCCACCTGTATCAATTAATAGGTGCTGGCAATATGATTATTATTATACAGTATTTATATAGCGCCAAAGGGTTTGCTCAGCTCTGTACAATAGCAAAGGGGACAGAACATGAGACAAAACAGTAACAGTACAATACATGAGGGGTTCAAGGGCCCTGCTCTTTCAAGCTCACAATCTAGGAGGGAGGGGAAGTGGTACAGGAGGAAGTGGCTGTGGGGGATGGAGTGGTGGGAGAAGTGGAGGAGATCGGTTGTTAGGTGAGGGTGGGGTTTTCAGGGTGCGCCTGAAGGTGAGGAGGGTAGGTGACAGTCTGATGGATTGGGGTAGGGAGTTCCAGAGGATGGGGGACGTCCTGCAGTCAGGCGTGGGATGAGGAGACCAGGGAGCTAGAGAGTAGGAGGTCATGTGAGGAGCGAAGGACACGGGTAGGGTGGTATTTGGGTATCAGGTCAGTTAGGTAGTTTGGGGCGGCGTTGTGAGTGGCTTTGTAGGTCAGAGTTAGTAATTTGAATTTGATGCGCTGGGCAATCGGGAGCCAGTGAAGGGATTGGCAGAGGGGCGTGGCAGAAGTGGAGCGGTTGGTGAGGTGGATGAGTCTAGCCGCTGAATTCAGGATAGACTGGAGTGGGGATAGCGTTTGTTTGGGTAGGTCAGTGAGAAGTGAGTTGCAGTAGTCCAGGCGTGAGATGATGAGGGAGTGTACGAGTTGTTTAGTGGTGTCTGGGGTGAGGAATGTATGTATCTTGGAGATGTTGCGGAGGTGGAGCCTGCATGACCTTGATAGTGATTGGACATGAGGTTGGAAGGAAAGGTTTGAGTCCAGGGTGACACCCAGGACTTTGGCGTGTGGGGTGGGATTGATGGTGGCGTTGCTAGTAGTGATGGAGAGGATGGGGGGGCGCGGGCTGGGGGGAAAACCAGGAGCTCGGTTTTGGACAGGTTTAACTTGAGGAAATGGAGCGACATCCACTCTGATATGTCATTCAGGAGGTGGGCGATGCGGGCGGAGAGTGAGGGGGTGAGGTGGGGGGTGGAGAGGTAAATTTGTGTGTCGTCGGCATAGAGGTGATAGTTGAAGCCGTGGGAGTGTATCAGTTTGCCAAGGGAGGAGGTGTAGATGGAGAAGAGGAGGGGTCCGAGGACAGAGCCTTGGGGGACTCCAGCACAGAAACAGAGAGGGGGAGAAAGGGGGAGGTGGCAGTGTTATAGGTGACGCTAAAGAAGCATTCGGATAGGTAGGAGGAGAACCAGGAGAGAGCAGCGTCCCTGATGCCAAGGGAGTGCAGTTTTGTAAGGAGGAGGGGGTGGTCGACTGTGTCGAAGGCCGCAGAGGTCGAGGAGCAAGAGGACTGAGTAATGGCCATTAGCTTTGGTGGTTAGCAGGTTGTTAGTGATTTTAAGTAGGGCAGTTTCGGTGGAGTGTAGGGGAGGGAAGCCAGATTGTAGTGGGTCAAGGAAATTGCTATCAGTGAGGTGGGCGCTTAGGCGATTGTAGGCCAAGCTCTCAAGGAGCTTGGAAGTGAATGGTAGCAGGGAGATGGGTCTAAGGTTGTTTGGGTCAGTGGGGTCAAGGGAGGGTTTTTTGAGTATGGGGGTGATGTGTGCGTGCTTTACGGGGGAGGGGAATGTGCTAGTGGAGAGGGAGAGATTGAAGATGTGGGTGAGGGAGTGAATGATGGAGGAGGGGGGCGAATGGAGGAGCTGTGAGGGGATAGGGTCCAGGGGGCAAGTGGTGAGGCGGGCTTCAGTGAAGACCTTAGTGACCTCCTCAGTGGTAGCTGGGCTGAAGGAGCGGAGCGTTAGGGAGGTGATAGTGTGAGGGGTGTTAGGTATGGTGGGGGGCAGTGCGGGTATGAGGTCGGAGGAGGGGAGAGTTGAGGGGGTGATGGGGGGGGCAAGGTGGAGAGGTAGATTGTGAGTTGACAATGTCCTTACGGATTGAGTCAATCTTGTTTTGGAAATGATTGGCAATCTCGTGGGCGGTGAGTGAGGTACTGAGTGGAGGTGGGGGGGGGGGGGGAGAGCAGGGATTTGAAAATGGAGAAGAGCCGGCGAGGACAGGTGGAGAGGGTGTTGATGAGGTTAACGAAATAGGCTTGCTTGGTGGCATGGAGGGAGGTGGTGTAGGTGAGGAAGGCGGATTTGTATAGGCAACGCACAAGGGGATCTGGTTTTGCGCCATAATCGTTTGAGACATTTTGTGTGGTCGTTCTGCCAGGGTTGAAGTGGTCGGGGTCTGACGTTAGCGTGGTTAGGGTTGCCAGGGAGTCGAGGGCAGCCGACAGTGAGTCGTTGTACACAGTAGTGGCCAGGTCAGGGCATGACAGTGCAAGGATACTATCGTACAGACAGTCAGCTGCCGGGTGGAGATGGGCCGGGTTCAGGTTGCGGAGGTTACGGCTGGTGATGGTTTGCCGCTTTGGGGGGGTGAGTTAGAGGAGCGGGAGATGGAAAATGTGAGGAGGTGATGGTCAGAGAGGGGGAAGGGGGTGTTAGTGAAGTCGTGGGGGGTGCAGAGGTGGGAGAAAACGAGGTCCAGGGTGTTTCCATTGGTGTGGGTGGAGGACTGTGTGTGCTGTGTGAGCACGAAGGAGGAGGTTAGGAGGAGGAGTTGGGAAGTAACCGGGTTGTTGGCGTTAATGGGGATGTTGAAATCCCCGAGGATGATGGTTGGTAGCTCAGAGGAGAGGAAGAAGGGAAGCCAGGTGGCAAAGTCGTCCAGGAAGAGGGATATGGATCCAGGAGGCCGATAGATTACTGCAATCCTCAGGGGGGTGGGAGAGAAGAGCCGGATGCAGTGGGCCTCGAAGGAGGAGAAAGTTAGGGAGGGGGGGTTAGGGAGGACCTGGATGGTACTTAGCGGTGACAGGAGCATGCTGACCCCACCGCCTCTGCGACCACTCGGTCTGGGTGAGTGGGTCCAGACGAGGCCTCCATAGGAGAGTGCTGCAAGGGAGGTGGAGTCGGTGGGTTGGATCCAGGTTTCGGTGACTAGAAGGTTGGGGGAGTGGGAGACAAAGAGGTCATGGATGGCGGTGAGCTTGTTGCAAACCGAGCGGGCGTTCAGGAGTGCAACCGAGAGAGGAGGGGTGGATGCGGGGAGGAGGGGGACGGGTATGAGGTTGAGGGGGTTGCGGCGTGAATATAGAAATCACACTGGCAACCAGTTAAAATGGTGAAAACTTGGCTCAAACTTTCTGTTGTATGTCTCTGTGTGCCGCATGGAGAAGAAAAAGAACAGCAAAGAATTGTCTTAGGATTTGAGAACAAAAATTGTGGAAAAGCGTGGCCAATCTCAAGGTTACAAGTCCATCTCCAGAGATCTTAATGTTCCGGTGTCCACTGTGCGCAACATTGTCAAGAAGTGTACAACCCATGGAACTGTAGCTAATCTCCCTGGACATGGACAAAAGAAAAAAACTGATCAAAGATTGCAAGGAAGGATTGTTCAAATGGTGGATAAAGAACCTCAATCAACTTCCAGGCAAATTCATGCTAACTTTCAGGCACAGGGTACAACTGTGTCAGCTTGCACTATACATCGCAATCTGAATGAAAAAGGACACTATGGCAGGAAACCCAGGTGGACCCCACTGCTGACACAGAAACATAAGAATACCAGATTGGAGTTTGCCAAAACTTACCTGAGGAAGCCTAAATCCTTTTGAGAGAACGTGCTGTGGACAGACGGAACAAAGTTACAGTTTTTTGAAAAAGCCCATCATTCTACTGTTTTCAGAAAAAGCAATGAGGCCTTTAAAGAAAAGAATACAGTCCCTACAGTCAAACATGGTGGAGGTTCACTGATGTTTTGGAGATGCTTTGCTG